>NC_089782.1:5654068-5854068 GCF_040412425.1 Macrobrachium rosenbergii
ATATATATATATATATATATATATATATTATATTATATATTACACACACACACACACACACACACACACACACATATATATATATATATATATATATATATATATATATATATATATATATATATATATATATATATTTTTACGTTTTTTCCGTGGTTTTAGTTTGAAATATGCTCTGTGAGACAGGTAGCAACAATTTAAGGTAATTTAGCCTTGTGATTCTGACTTCGTGGGTACAGGAAAACGTAAAAAGAGGAAAACAAAGGAGAATTTCATACGAGCATAGGGCTCTTGTTACTGAGGGAAATATTACGTAAAACACGTGGGCAAATTTAAAGGAGTGTATTTACATAAATGATATCAGTGGGAAAGAGGAACTCAAGTAGATTACTATCCTGAAGGAGATTCCTACAGGATTGAATGAAACTGGGGATTCCAGACACAGTCCGAGAAGCTTCCACGAAATAGGATCCTCTGAAATGAGAGATATGCACATTATACGCCAGTAATGAAAACAGACAAAAGAATAATGAATTTGAAGCTGCACTGAGGGTGCCAAAGGAGTAATAAAGAATTAATACTGCCGATGCAAGAGGTGCACGGACATTAGACAAGGGAGATTTCTGGCTTTCTCTTTAAGAAAATATTACGAGACAAAAGCATGACTGAAATGGGGCTCTTCCAGGGCACTTTACCTTAGCAGATTTTCCGAGGGCGTAGAAGGCAGTCCGTGGGTGACTTGCGATTTCCGAGGGCGAGTTTCTTCCACGTGGTGAGATGCAAGGGCTTCCGTAAAGGGGCAAGCGATGGGGACTCCTCGAAACTCCAAGCAATGGCGTGTGGGCTCGAGGAATACGGTCGAAGGGCACGAAGAGAAGTATACTTTGATAAAGGCCACGTGGTTAGGATGCAAGGGCATCGGTGGGGCCAGGTGTTGGGGATGTCTTCATTCCATATCTTCCAGCCCGCGTGTGTGTCGAGACCTCGTGGGTTTCTGCTTTTTATCCCCTCCTATGGGGCAGGGGTGCGTCCAACACAGATGTTTTGACTCATTGCACCTGCTGCCGCAGGGGAGGTTTTGGCCTGTAGGAGAAACACCAAGCCAGATTACTTTTGCCTCAAAGGAAAGATCTTTATCAAAAATGGGAGCGGCCTCTAATCTTTCAAACCCTTGTTTTAAGTCGATAGACAGATGGTCTATCGATCGGCCGATTGGCAGTAAATGAAACACAACAGAACAACCAACAACAACAAAGGAGGGGAGGCAGTTTGCTAGCGAATTCTTGCTAATCATAATAATATATATATATATATATATATATATATATATATATATATGTTATATATATACGCAATATAAATATATATATATTTAGGTTTTTTGATATATATATATATACACTCGTTTTCAAGTCCCCGGTTTTCTTATGACGGTTCCGATTTTCGACGACGTTCGAGGTTTGACGGCTTTTCAAATATATTCATCAGAAATTATTTTCTGGCTTCGGCGCATGTTCCATATAACCCATTCTGAGTTCAGCCTCGTACCAATCCAACGGAAGAAATATGGCCCCAAAATGGCAGAATAATCATAATTTGAAGGTTTTGATGTAAAACTCAATAATAATGCAGTTTACATTGTTTTCAATGCACCCAGAGCATTAAAAGTAAGGTTTTCTTATGATTTTTGGTTTTTTCTGTTTGGATTTTCGACGATTTTCATCCGCTTTACCACGATTTTTGTACCATCTTATTGTGGGTTTTTATGAAAGTTTGGCTGTCTCAGCCCGTAATTATTAATTATACGTGGGACCACCTAGCCATATATATATATATATATATATGGGTTTTTATATATCTATAGATTCATCCTATGGCTTATATATGGGTTATATATATATCTATATATATATATATATATACATATCTTATATATGTTTTATATATATATATATAAATATAATTATATATATATATATATATATACCATGTTGTTAAATATATTTTCTGAGTTCAGCCCGTGTCAGCCGGTGAAATTCCATACTAACACGAATTTCTATATTGCTACACCAGGTATAAATATACCAGAGAAAAAGCTTTCAGGAATGCTGGAGTTACTACCCCCAGATCGAGCATCTCCTAATGAAGATGTCGGTATAACCAAGGGTGAGTGAAGGATCACAACCACAGAGCCATGCTCGATAGACATCCCCATGTCAAGATCTATATGATTTTGGAAGAGCGAGGTGCGTTTCCAGCGCCCACGCTCACCCGCCATTAAGTGGCGACTCCAGCGCCATCTGAACTCATTCCATTTCTAGCACTTGATCTTGCGTTTGGTTTTTTCTGTTTGGCTTGTGTTTGCCTTTATTTTCATCTGCAAGCAAGTTGTAACAGATTTACTTTACCATTTCCAAGTTAAGTACCATCTTATTGTGGGGTTTTTATGATAAGTTTGGCTGTCTCAGCCCGTAATTATTAATTATACGTGGCTTTGTTATGACGCCGAAGCCTTGTTATTATGCCTAAAGAGAACTAGCAGGGTGTCAACCCCCCAGCCAGCCATGTTGTCCGCGAGGTTTACAGGAATTGATTGTCCAGCTTGTTCTGTTTGGGTTTTTCCTTGTCGGCTCATGTCTTATCTTTATTCCCCTAGGATTCATCCTGGTGGCTTTTTTTTAAGCTGGGTTGTTTCGGTGTCTCTCTAACGATAATGTTTTTATCTTTGTTTTATAGGTTATTAGGATCTTGAGGTTCCCGCATCGGGTTCCGTCATCTTCCCGCTTAGGTGACTCCCCAGGATGTTTCCTCTTGGACAGTTTTAACTATTTATAATTATAATTATTTTATTATTATTATGCTAGTGCTCGACACCATGTTGTTAACTGTTTTCAATTGTCTAGTTCCGTAAGATTTCATATGGGGACTATAATCAGGCTCACCCTGTCGCCTCCCTCGGTTGATGGCTATGCGCCTAGCACAAGCACAAATTATTTTACAGTATTTTATTTTATTATTTTTGCACATATGATGGTGATTTATTTTGGTTATCTTAATTATTGTAGCCTAGTGTATGTTAGGCTTTTTATTGCGCCTTTGACCTCCTGCTCTCCCTTTCCTGGGTTAGGTTAGGCGAGAGGAGAGGGTCAGCAGGTGGAGGGAGTTTCTGTTGTCGTGCCTTCCTCTGACCGCTGTTTGGGTGGCGGAGTGAGACCCTACTTTCTTCACTCTCCTTTACGGAGGGGTTGAGGTTTTTTCTGTGGGTGTGTCTCCTCCATGCTTTTATAGCATTCCCTTACGTTCGGCTCTGGCTGGTCTTCGACTCGGGAATTTCTCTCCCTGTTGCTCCCTCGTTCCCCCCTTTCCTTTATGTCATAGGCTACGCCTATGTGTGGGGTGAGAGTATGGAGGTCTTAGTCGTTTTTTCCCTTCCCTTTCCTCGGAGTAGGCCATGATTTTCCCAGCTGGTATCATGCAGTTGAGTGGGTGAGCCTCTTCCCCAGTCTCCTGTTTTCCTCTGCTCTGGCCTACTCCCTTCCCTGTCCCACCACCCCTCCCCCCCCACCCTGATTTACCCTGGTCCAGCTCTTTGTCATCTTCTCGTGCGGGTGATGTCGGTGTCCAACTTCCACTCCGAGTTGTGGGATCTTTCCTGGTGGAGGGATTCGCTCCCTCACAGGGCTGGTCCCAGGTGGCATTTTGCTGAGCCCAATGCTTCGTTAACCCGCTCTCCTAGGATCGAGCAGGTTTTCGATCTTTCTCAGGGTTTATCTTCTCAGCCTTGTCCCGTGTTCGCTCCGGCGTTCGAGATACTCTGGTTGGGTTGACCGGCGCTTACACCTGCCCTGGTGGATTGTGGTGTTTGGTAGCCTCACCCTTCTTTTGATCTCTAGCGGTAGAGGCTTGAGATCCCCGGAGAGGGTGGTACCGGACTCCGGGGAATGTGGATTTATATATATCTTTGTTAACCGATTATGTTACCATCCTCTATAAATGTATGCATTTTTATTTTTCCCGGCGGCTCACCCCGCCGGCGGTTATGTGTTTTTATATTTTTCCTGGCGGCTCACCCCGCCGTCGGATATATATTTATTTATTTATTTCTGTTATGGTTATAGAGTCCGGTGATCTTACCCTTGGGTTCCGCCGTCCTGTTCCCGGCACCCCTTGCGGTAAAGGTCCCGTTGATTCGGCTCCCTCGTTCCGCCGGAGTATTCCGGCAGTCGGGGGGGTTTCTGCTTACCTTAATTTTAAGTTACTTTTCTAGTAGGCCCGTCTCTGACGGGGTTTTTTCATTCTGCCGGAGTACTCCGGTGGTACAGTTGAAATACCCTTGCCTGCTTAATTTAAGTTTCTTAGAAAGGTAAGCTCATTTACTGTTTACACTTACAGACTGTTCGTTGTGAGGAGCCCGGGTGTGCTGCTAACCTCCACCAACCCTACGGGCACGTGGTGTGTCGGACCCACGCTGGCTGTGCGGTCCGGCTCGATGATTTGATCGTCTGGCACCCAGAGGGCTGCGAGGTGTGCTTTGCTCTTTGCGGATGCATCCAGGACGAGTTGGTAAGCTGCTTGCTTCCCATCTTCATGTTAGTTACAGCTTACTGTGTTGTTATATTTTGTGTTTTAACGCTTATATTATTTACAGTATTTATTAGCCTCCCCTTGATTCCCTGCTCCCCTTTCAGGCCGATGAGTCCTCCAAGAAGGAGTCCCTTGAGTCCCTCCGCGCCTGGGTGGCTGGGTTTGGGAGAAACGTCCCGTCGGGGAAACCATACGTCCTCGACGAGAAATGGAGAGATCTGCTCTACTCTGGAGCCCGGATCGCTGCGGCCGTACCAGCTGAAGTGGCCGCACCCATCATCGAGCAGATCCGGGTCGTGACCCAGCCACTCCTAGAAGACACTCTTTACTCGGAGGTTTCGGAGGACGTCGCCGCTCTGGACTTGGACCTGGAGCCAATGAATACTGAGCAGGACCAGGTAGGTGGTGAGGTAAGTGAGGCAGCGGGGGCGGGCGCCCTCTTTGATTCCCCTTCATCCTCTACCTCTTCCTTTCAGGGCTTCTCTAAGTCTTCTACCTTGAGGGACAGCACTCCATCTACTGTCCCCAAGTTGAAGACGTCGTGGAAGGCGAAGGGCTTCAAGTCCTCGTCTTCCCGCAAGGCATCCCCTTTCCCCCCGTCGAAGGTAAAGGTTGCCGTACCTTTGGCCTCCGGGAGCAAATCAGGAACCTCGGGCAAAGGAGCGAGTAAGAGGGCGGCCAGACCCAGCCCTCCTTGCCAGCCTCCCTTTGACCCTGAGGCGTTTGCCAGGATGTTGCTTGCAAAGTTCTCTGCGGAGGTCGACTCTAAGCTTTCTAAGCTGGCGGAGAGGTTGCAGAGTCAGGAGAATCTTATTGCCGATATGGCGCGCTCCGGCGGTGCCGGACCTAGTTACCAGATCCCTGATACTGCCTCCCTCCCTCCTTTTGATGTAGGAAACCCGTGGCGTTTTGCTCTTCGTGCCATTCGCCACGAGGATACCCTGACTATCGAGGGTCTGGGCACGAGACGTCTGGAGGAGTTGGAGTTCTTCCCCTCTGACCTCTTGCCCCCCTACCCAGGCTTCGTTAGGCTGACGGAGGAAGCCTGGGTACGATCAGACAAGGTCCCTAAGGAGACGGTGATCTTCCCTAGGGACCAGGCCCAATCTGCTCTGCTGCGCACTCTTACGGAGTGGCAGGCAGAGAATACGAAACTCACTCCGTTTAAGGGCAACTACACAATGTTTTCCCTGGGAGATAAGTTGCCCACTCCCTGCCTGAACAACGTTGCTTTGGCGACGGCTCAGGCTTGCTTCGAAGGCAAACCCTTGCCTCAGCTCAGGGAGACGGACTCCACATCCCTGGTATTCCCGGGAAGTGAGGAGTTCTGGAGGGACACCCCGTCCACTTTTACAGTGGGTAAGTTGGATGCTTTCTGTGCGTCCTCTCAGTTCAGCGAGCAGCTTCCTAAACTCCCGGAAGCTCTCCTGAAGGCAGAGTTTGAGGCAAGGACTAGACTAAGCCGCTCCTTGAATTCCTTGTGTCTGTCAGAAGCGGTCGCCGTCTCCTGTGCAGACGAGCAGCTGTTTCAGGTTCTGGCTAAATCCCTGTTAGCAGGTTTTCAGTCAGACCTGTATGACTTCATGGTGGCGAAGTTGGAGTGCCGCAAATTCATTTTCGCGGATGCCACCATTCGTCATGAGCCTAACAAGCTCATGAAGAGTTCCATCTGGGGGATTAGTTTATTCCCAGAGAACAAAGTCTCACAGGTCCTGAGCGAGGCTACCAGGGCCAATCAAAGCCTACGCGCTCGTTGGGGTATCTCCGCCTTCAAGCGGAAAACCCCCGAAGCTGGCAGCTCCCAGGGTAAGTCGGGGAAACGGTTCAGGAGGCACAGGAGACCTCATCCCCAGACAATGGTTCAGGCTGTCCCAGTCTTGGCGGTGGGCCAACCCTCCACCTCCAAGGCTCAACCCCATCAATACGTGCTGGTTCAACCAGCCCAACCCCTTGCTGCACCCTCGTACGTCTCCTCTCCAGCGTACAATTCCACTTATGAGGGCTGTGGGGTCTTTCACAGCCTTAATAGAAGCGCAAGGGGGGGCAGAGGTCGAGCCCCATACAGAGGCAGAACTGGATCCGCCTCCCAGGGAAAATCAGGCCGTGGTAGAGGAAACAAACCCTCTTCCTCCCACTGAGACCAGTCAGGTAGGTGGTCGCCTTTACTGGTTCAGAGACCAGTGGTCCTTCAGTCCCTGGGCACACAGTATTGTGTCCAAAGGTCTGGGTTGGAGCTGGATCAGGATCCCCTCCCTTGACCAGGTTTTACAGCCCCCCTCCAAAACCCTACAGGATTTTGTGACGGAGCTTCTCAACAAGAGAGCAATAAAGGAAGTATGACACCTCAAATTTCAGGGCAGGTTGTTCACTGTTCCAAAGAAAGATTCCGATCAACAAAGAGTGATTCTAGATCTGTCACGTCTAAATCGCTACATAAGATGCGACAAGTTTCGCATGCTTACGGTGGCTCAAGTACGGACTCTACTACCGCGTGGAGCCGTCACCACCTCTATCGATCTTTCAGACGCTTACTATCACGTCCCGATACGCGGAACTTCTCTCCCTTCCTGGGTTTCAAGCTCGGGAAACAAGCCTACTCCTTCAGAGTCATGCCTTTCGGACTCAATGTAGCCCCCAGAATTTTTATGGAACTGGCGGAAACAGTCGTTCAGCAACTGCGGTCCCGGGGGATCTCCCTGGCGGCTTACCTGGACGATTGGATAATCTGGGCTCCAACAGTTCAGGAGTGCCGGAAGGCTACAGCCATAGTGGTCAAGTTCCTGGAGTCGTTAGGCTTTCAGTTGAACAGGGAGAAGTCCCGCCTGACTCCGGAATCCCGGTTTCAGTGGCTAGGTCTCCAGTGGGACCTGTCCTCGTACAGGCTGTCTCTCCTGCCGTCCAAGCGGAAGGAGATTGCCGCCGCTACCAGGAAATTTCTGAAGGACAAAGCAGCATCCCGCCGGTCTCAAGAGAGAATTCTCGGCTCCCTTCAGTTCGCCTCAGTGACGGACCTGCTCTTGAAAGCGAAACTAAAAGATATAAACAGAGTGTGGCGGAGACGAGCCAATGTCAGGCTCAGAGACAGGGTCTCTTCAATCCCGCGAATCTTGAAAACAAGGCTCCGGCCATGGTCCACAGCCAGCGGCCTGTCGAAGTCGGTTCCACTCCAATTTCCCCCTCCGGCATTGGTAATCCACACGGACGCTTCATTAAGCGGCTGGGGAGGGTACTCACCAAAACAAAAAGTTCAAGGGACATGGTCTACAATGTTCCAACAGTTTCATATAAACACCTTGGAAGCTATGGCAGTGTTTCTAACTCTCAAGAAACTTCGCCCCGCTGGCCGGATTCACATCAGGCTAGTGTTGGACAGCGCCATGGTGGTTCATTGCATCAACAGGGGCGGCTCCAAATCAGGTCGCGTAAACCAGGTGATGGTACCTATCTTTTCCTTGGCGAACAAGCACGGCTGGCATCTGTCAGCCACCCACCTTGCGGGGGTGTGGAACGTGGTGGCGGACTCTCTGTCCAGGACTACTCCGTTGGAGACGGAGTGGTCTCTGGACGGGGAGTCGTTCAATTGGATTCGCCGCCGGGTTCCGGGACTCCAAGTGGATCTGTTCGCCACGGAGAACAACCACAAGCTTCCCTGTTACGTGGCTCCCAACCTGGACCCCCAGGCCTTCGCCACGGATGCGATGTCCATAGATTAGAACTGTTGGGAGAGGATCTACTTGTTTCCCCCAATAAACATGTTGTTGAAAGTACTGCACAAACTCAGGTCATTCAACGGCCAACTAGCTCTGGTAGCTCCCTATTGGCCGAAGAGCAACTGGTTCCCTCTGCTCCAGGAACTCAAGTTGCGGTGTCATCAGATACCCAAACCCAGACTGACCCAAGTAGTACAAACAAAGACTGTGTCAGCTTCCTTAAGAATTCAGAATGCCCTGGTTTTATGGACTTTATAAAGTTTGCTGCAAAAAGGGAGCAAACATTGACCCGTCAACACTCTGTTTCTAGAATCTGATAAAGAGATTCTACTCTCAGACAGTATGATTCAGCAGTCAAAAAACTGGCATCCTTTTTAAAGGCATCTGGAGCTCAAACTATGACTACTAACCTAGCGGTTACTTTCTTTAGGTCATTGTTTGAAAAAGGCCTTGCCCCGGCCACTATTACTACAGCTAAATCAGCCCTAAAGAAGGTATTTTTGTATGGTTTCAAAATCGACCTTACAGATTCATACTTCTCCTCCATCCCTAGAGCATGCGTCCGTTTGAGGCCGGTAACATGCCCACATTCCGTTACCTGGTTCCTCAACGATGTTTTGAAATTAGCCACTGACATTGATAACTCACAATGCTCGTATCTGGATCTGTTAAGGAAAACCTTGTTTCTGATTAGCTTGGCTTCAGGTGCCAGAATTTCAGAGCTTTCGTCCCTCACTAGAGGTGAGGATCATGTTGATTTCCTCCCGTCCGGAGAAGTCCTCTTTTCCCCTGATCATAGGTTCCTAGCTAAGAATGAAGACCCTCAGGACAGGTGGTCCCCCTGGAAGGTGGTGCCTCTTCCTCAGGACCAGTCCTTATGTCCAGTATATACCTTAAAGTCTTACCTGCAAAGAACTCCACAGTATAAGTTGGGTCCTCTTTTTATCAGGGAAAAAGGTGGAACTCTTTCGCTGAACGCTATAAGACAGCAAATTCTGTATTTTATTAAACAAGCCAACCCGGATTCAGTCCCAAAGGTTCATGATATCCGTGTAGTAGCTACCTCCACTAATTATTTTCATAATATGGATTTTGCTGAACTTACCAAGTATACGGGATGGAAATCACCTCTAGTGTTTAAACGTCACTATTTGAAATCACTCGAAGCTCTGAAATTTTCTGCAGTGGCTGTGGGGAGTGTCATCTCCCCACCTTAATTATCCTTAAGGGGATCGGCCGCCTAAAAAAACCCAATAATCTTTAAAAAATTCGATTTGCTGAAAAAAATTCTATGGCTTCGTATAGGGTTCAAGAATGTGTCCACGAAATATTATGCTAAAATTTGCTGTATTTCTCTAGTTATGGCCCAAAATGTAACAATAACTATATACCCATAAAACACCAGTAGCGCAAATGATTTAGTCTGGTATAGTTTTTGCGATATATATTACGAAAACTTCCTTTGAAATGAAATGTATAATGTCAATAATATCCTACTCGGCACCTTTTTAGTTATTCCTAGCCATGACAACGCACACGTCATACCATGACGCCGAATGTGGCCGAGAGTTGCCTATAAACTTCCAAGCTAGAAGGACACGTTTTTCATGCTCGCTAACCTTGACTGAACTCTGTATTTCCTGCGGTGTTTTTGTTTTTTCACCGTGCCTAAAAGGTCCAAGAGTTCACTTCATGCTTCTAGAATGCGGAAAAGCCAAGTGGAAAAGTCCAGGCGAGAAGTAGAAGAAAGAGTTCAAGAAATTAGTGCCATAGAGGGGAATGGAGCGACGGAGAGAGAGAGAGCTGTCGCCCATCAAACGGCGCAGGCAGCGATCTCTGCTGACCAGAGACCAACCACATCCACCCCTAAACGCCTTTTTATTTGTTCGTCACTACCAAAGGGCAAAGATATTTTAGAAAAAGAAAGCAGTAGCTCGGAGGCTGATATTATAGACGATCCTGAAAATAAAATGATCATAATAAGTGAAGCAAGACTTGATGAATGACTTGAATCACGAATCCCTAATTGTGAATGTAAAGTAATTCCCAAGATCCATTTGACAAGGGATGGATTCGAGACACTAATAAAAAAGTGTAGGCAACTATGATACCCTAGAGAATACCTTGCAGCAAGATCAGACGGGGGGACCAGGAACCTAAAATTTATAAGAATGTGTCTTAGGCACATAAATAATCAATTAATATTCTTATTTATAATCATTTTGCATTAATTAATACCCAAAAATAAAAATTAAAACCATAGAATTAATTGTGAAACAGTCTTTGAAGTCCTTTTACTTTTTTTTTATGTAACTAAAACTTTGAAGGCCCGTTTCTCAAAACATAAGTTTTTCCTTTAAAATGCATCTCCTCCCTTAGTATTGGACCAATCTAAATGAAATTTTAAATATAACATGGGGAAACATGGTAGATTAAAACAAAGCCGGGGATTTTTAATATTTTGAGTTTCTGATTTTTGGCAATTTTTTTTCTGTAATTTTTCCGGGAAAATTTCATAAAAAAAAAAAAAATTCATATCTCGAAAAATAATTGAAAAATCAAAAATCCCCGGCTTTGTATCGAAGGTCCATATGTGTTTTATACGTGGTTCAAATCTCATCCCTTAAAACCAAAAAGCAAAGGAGGAGATGCATTTTGAAAATGGCCATTTTTGGCCGAAAAATGCTCTGGCGTCAAAAACCTAAGGTCACTGAACAAAAATTTTTTCCCCAGAAGTTCCACACAATATCCTTTAACAAACCCCCTATATATCAACAACCTGTCGTTAAAAAAGTCGGAAACCGGCCGATCCCCTTAATCCCTTTCCTTCGCCCCCCCGCCCGCCTGCCTCATTTATTTCTCTGCCTGCCTTTCTGGATCAATCATGCCTCACTGCCTTGCTCCTCATAATCGATACTAGTATTACCTGGTTATTGTTTGTCTTGTTGATTGGTTTTGATATGCTATGGATTTAGTTTAAGATAGAGGTATTGAAGCGGTTTTTATTTTGCTTCGTGTACCTCAATTCCTAGTTTTGTATATATCTCATTGTTCCTAGATTTAAGTTTATATTTACTGTTTATATCATTAGGTTGTAGGGGCCCTTTATTCCACCCCTAATTGTATTGTATTTTTGTCATTCTACTTTGTTCTTAGATTAAGTTTACATTTTCATTGTGTCTTTATAATGTTGGGTGTGGGTTGTTCCACCCGTACTTACCTGTTGTTAAATCTAATGTCCCTTGATGAGATATCATAATTAAATCTATTTTTCCATAGCATGTGTTTTTCTTCTGATCACCTTTTGTTTTCTGTTGTAGCTTTGCAGCCTTGGCATGATTCTCTGACACTATTTCACCGGCTGACACGGGGCTGAACTCAGAAAAGGGATTTTGACAAAGGAAAAATCTATTTCTGAGGGAGGCCCCGTGTCACCCGGTGACCCTCCCAGGAGCAGTTTTGCCCCCCCTACTTGCTCATGCCAAGTCTGGGGGTGGTGCTAGTCTGGAATGAGTTCAGATGGCGCTGGAGTCGCCGCTTGGCGGGCGGGTGAGCGTGGGCGCTGGAACGGCACCTCGCTCTTCCCGGGGATCTTGACATGGGGATGTCTATCGAGCGTGGCTCTGTGGTTGTGATCCTTCACTCACCCTTGGTTATACCGACATCTTCATTAGGAGATGCTCGATCTGGGGGTAGTAACTCCAACATTCCTGAAAGCTTTTTTCTCTGGTATATTTAGCAATATTTATACCTAGAAATTCGTGTTAGTATGGAATTTCACCGGGTGACACGGGGCCTCCCTCAGAAATAGATTTTTCCTTTGTCAAAATCCCTTATATACATATATATACAGTAAACCCCCCGTATTCGCGTTCTCATGGTTCACGGACTCATGCATTCGCGGGTTTCTCTGTGGAACATATCTAGCCATCATTCGCGGAAAATTTGCCCATTCGCGGTATTTTTCACTGAGAAATATTCACTAATTACTGTATTATCATATAATTTTCATGAATAAATGCACTTTTTGTGATAAAATTATTAAAATACTCAGGTATAAGCATGTTTACAGGGGTTTTCTTGGTTTAAGTTATCAAAATGGGCAGTTCTAAGTGTTTTTAGAGGGGTTTTAAGCATTCATGATTTGACCTATTCGCGGGGGTGTGTGGGACGCATCCCCATGAATAGGGGTTCACATGTATATATATATATATATATATATATATATATATATATATATATATATATATATATATATATATATATATATATATATATATATATATATATATATATATATATATATATATATATATAATACGGGGGTTCATATATATATATATATATATATATATATATATATATATATATATATATATATATATATATATATATATATATATATATATATATATATATATATGTGTGTGTGTGTGTAATTCTAATAGCCACAATGCTTCTGTTATCTTAAGTTACAAGCATATTCTGAAGAATTGTTATGGCTATTAGAATTACTTATGTGTCTGTTACAAGCATATCCAAAAAGTTCCGAAGAATTCGGCGCTTTTCAAATATATTCATCAGAAATTAAGCTTAGGCGCATTGTGGCTACGGAAGAAATATAGAATAATTAATTTGGAGGTTTTTTGATGTAAAACTCTGTTTTAAAAGTGACCAGCATTAGATTCTTATGACATTTTCCACACATTTGATTTTCGGGTTACGACATCGTGAGAAAGAACGGGGACTGTATATATATATATATATATATATATATATATATATATATATATATATATATATATATATATATATATATATATATATATATATATATATATATATATATATATACATATATATATATATGTATATATATATATATATATTATATATATATATATATATATATATATATATATATATATATATATATATATATATATATATATATATATATATATATATATATATATATATATATATATATATATATATATATATATATATATATATATATATATATATATATATATATATATATATATATATATATATATATATATATATATATATATATATATATATATATATATATATATATATATATATATATATATATATATATATATATATATATATATATATATATATATATATATATATATATATATATATATATATATATATATATATATATATATATATATATATATATATATATATATATATATATATATATATATATATATATATATATATATATATATATATATATATATATATATATATATATATATATATATATATATATATATATATATATATATATATATATATATATATATCACTTAATTCTCTGGATTAAGAGAACCAAGGGACTGTTGGATATGGACAAATCTGAATAAATGCAATTAAAAAATCCTTCAGATATAAAGCAACTACTCCGCACCCTTGCTCACCCTACCTTATCAACACTCAATATGCTTTTAAACAACAATCTTCACACTTAAAACTGAAAGCTTTAATGCAAAATGCAATTATCTACCTTTTTTTGTGTATTTGTAATAAATTATACAGTAAAAATACACTTTGAAGAAAAAACAAACCCCCTCTTTTCTCTTTCTTAAATGACACAATTTGGTAGGCAGGTAGCCTATCTGTGTTTACACACAGCCTACCATGGTTTTATCATCATTAATGTATTTTTACTGAATTGAGCTATACTGGATTATTATTATGTTACAGTAATAAACAAAAAAAACTGACGATCCACCATATGCATTTAAGTAGGCTAGCCTATTGTTTATATTCTCAAAATCAGCTAACTGAGGCCTACTACTCATATAACAATAATTTTTTAGTGGCTAAAAGAAACTAATTATTACTGGAATAATTTATGTTTTTTGTACATAAAACAAATGTTAAACAAACATACAAAGGTAAACTAACATATGCTACACTTAAATCCCTCAAAATAACAAAACATGTTTCTCTACTTAGTTGATTATGTCCATACTGGATGTTGTTTATGCCAGTTTCTTGGTAAGTGGCTGATAATCATAAGAGATGGTTATGAATTATTACATAAGCCATAAGTCTGGAAATCTTGTTTGAAACCCTAACCTAGTATAATCTACTGAAAACGAAGTTCTCTCTACAAGCATAGCCTAGTACAGTACAGTAATCTACTCCTATTCATTTAATAAGAAAACGGGATTATGGAGGTTAGCCTAACGATATCATGGCTATCAAAAACGTTATCTAAAAAGTTATCATTAATCTTCTATTTTATTATGATCACCGATTTCTCATTTTGCCTTATCATGGAAACTGTTTTTATACAAGTAATTTACCAAGTAATTACATTGCTATTAGTTCCTACTTTTCGCAGCAACTCAAGTTTTTAAAAAATTTGTGGTAGCACTCATGTTTTGGTGTAGGTAACAGACCCCGCCCACTTTCAGGGAAGAATAGGTACAAGCGGCTCAGGTATTCAATTCGTTACTGCCACTTGTCGACTGAACATCGGTCGCTGGGTAGCTTTTGTTTTGGTTTGTTCACCCGCTGTTTGCGGACATTGCTGAATTGGTGAAGTACATTGTATTTTTTTTCATAGCACTAATCAGCTTTTTCCTTAATTGTGACTGGATATGTCAGACTTGAGTGCTCACAGTATTAAGTATTGCAGCAAGGGCTGCAAGATGAGACTGACATCTGTTAGGTATGACACTCATACTATCTGCACCTCTTCTCCTGACATTAACTGTGACGAGTATAAGGAATGGGATCAGCGGAAATATGTCCTTTTGACTCCTATGACAGCTTTTTCCCCTATTCCAAGTCTTCTATCTTTACCTGTAACTCCTTTGCCTGGCTGACTACCGTCTGAGCCCAGTGCCTTAGCCAGCCTTGAAGCCTGAGAGATAAGAAATTTAGTGATGGTAATTACCGTAACCCAATTGGGCACTTCCGTTAAGATATTGATGAATCGAGTGCAAAAAGTGTTAGTGTAAATGTCGTGTCAGTGGAGGAGGTGAGTACTCGTCCCACTGACTCTCCTAGACCTAGGTCCCTGTCCAACTCCCCTAAACCTGGGAGGAGGCAAACCGAACGTCCAAGGGAGGTCGGTTGGGGTTGCACATGGGTAGTTGCTCCCTCAACCAAGGCTGTTGACCGTTCCCATAACTCGCTGGATGGCCTTTGGAAAGGTGTCCGAGTGGATGTGGACACTTTATCATCGAGTGGTTCCGATTCCAGAGTGGACAGGAGGCGCAGTCGGCTCTTATCTGATGTTTCCAGACCACTGAAAAGATCAGCAGCTCCTGAAAGCGTTCCTCCGCTCCCTTGTAAGCGTTCCAGAGATCTGGTTTGGAGTCCTGAACCTTCTTGTAGCTTCTGGGACCAAGAAGACGTCCCGATGTCTCTCAAGTTGTTTATACTGCAACGTTCGTCTAAGAGTAGCACTGATCAGACAGTGTCAGTGTTGGCAAGTGCACAGTGAGGGCAGACAGCACTGCAGTTGATCGCTCGTCTGGTGCCATGCATTCGGCTAGCATCAAGCGGCCAGTTGTTGATACTACCATGCATTTCGAACCTTCGATAGCAGTTGAATGCCCAGTGACATATGTTAGGGCAGTGGATTTTGAGCACCCGAGTGGAGGTGAGCACGCTGTCCAAGCCGAGCGCTCCGACCATCACTTGGCGCCCAATCGTCATACGTCTCCTGTGAAGTGTCGCTGGACTCACTTGCTGCACTCGCTGCCTCGTTTGGCGCCACATCCTGACAAGCACTTAACATCTCATACCACTGCTTCTGATCGCCCAATGCAGCCAGTTTCGACTAGTGTCAGCATTCCGGTGGCACAAGACTCCTCTCTGGAACCGATTCATCATCATCTTGATAACATCTTGAGCCTTTTAAAGAAGCCTTCAACTACAGTGCAAGAACAAAAGGACTTAGCTTCTTCTTTGATCTCGTCCGTGGAAGAAGATGTAGAGACAGATCAACCAACATCAGCTTACACCTCCTTATTGAAGTTCTTTCTCTTCAGCTATATAACTTTCTTCTCCCTTTCAGCCCCTTCGTCTCCTGGCTCGGCATTTATGATGCGACAACCCACAGGTTCCTCTCACCCGCCAAAGAAGGTTCTTTCCTGTACCTCGAAGAAAGCTTTGTCTCATATTGGGGATTGGTTGGCCGATAAGAGGGATCTTGGCAAGGCCACCTTCTGCACCCCTCCTTCTTGTTTGATGAAAAGGAGATATCTCTCTTATGTCACTGGGGAAGCTCCATCCTTGGAAGTTTCTGCCTCCTCCCAAGGGGACTTCTCTGGCTTGATTGATTCGACGCAAAGTTTGGTACTTGTTTAGGCCAAGATAGGCTTTTCGTCTATGGAGTTGGATCATTTAGTGAAAGGCTTATTCAAAGTCTTTGAAATATTCAGCTTCTTTGATTGGACTGTGGGAGCTTTGACAAGATTGAAGATTGCACACAGCTACTAGACAATATTACTGCAGACTGGCTAGGAGTCTTATCCTTTGCAGACAAGGTGGTTCATGATGGATCGCACGAATTGGCTGCTCTCTATACCTTAGGCGGATTGAAGAAGAGGGATCTGGGGTGTTTGTTTGTTACCAAAGGAGAGTCACTCCTCAGAAATCATCTCTGCTCTTCGCCCCATTGGCGAAGATAGTCTGTTTCCCAGAGCTACTTTGGAGCATGTAGTTTTGGAGCTTCAGAAGAAGTCTACCCAGGACTTGCTAACGCAGTCCACTAAACGCCCAAAGCAGTCAATTCGGACACCTGCAGCACCTGTTAGTATAAGGGTGGCCTCTCCTTTGCAGCAGCAGCCTTTTTGTGGCGGCAGAGCAGGGTATCAGTCCTGACCACGTACCAAGCCCCGTGCGGTGTGACGGTCATTGAGTCGTCTACCAGACCCTATTCTAGCAAGTGAGGATCCGCTCCTCCGTGTGCCGGTGAGAGCAAGACTTCTCCATTTTTGGAGGAAATGGGAAGTTAAGAGTGCAGAACCATGGATGACATTAAACGCAAAGCCCCCATTGGCATCGGCGCCCATCAACTTGACAGCCTACTCTGTAGACTCACAGAGGTTTTTGCCCCTGTCAAAGGAAGTTACCTCTCTACTCAAAAAAGGGGGCTATAGAAGTTGTGAAAGACGTGAACTTGAAGGGGTTTTACAACCACCTCTTCATCGTACCCAAGTCATCAGGAGGGTGGAGACCTGTCCTGGACTTAAGTGCTCTGAATCTTCTTGTAAAGGCCACGAAATTCAGGATGGAAACCAATCAGTCAGTGCTGTCCTCCATTCATCAAGGGGACTGGATGGTTACGATAGGCATGGAAGACACATGCTTTCATGTTCCAGTCCACCTGGAATCCAGAAAGTACTTGAATTCGTGTTCCAGGGCAGGATCTACCAGTTCCAAGCCCTCTTCTTCAGTCTTTCAACAGCCCCACAAGTCTTCACCAAGGTTCTCACCCCAGTAGCAAGGAGGCTACATTTGGTGGGCATCAATATATGCCTCTATCTCGACAACTGGCTCATACACTCCCCATCAAGAAATCGTTTCTTGGAGGACTCACAGACAACTCTCTCCCTTGTCCAGGATCTGGGCCTTCTGATCAACTTTTCCAAGACACAACTAGTCCAGACTCAGTCGATTGTCTATTTAGGGATGAGGATCGACTCTCATAGTTTTAGGGCTTTTCTGTCACAAAGAATTCTTTCCTGCCTGCTGACGATTCAGAAATTTCTCATTCTTCCTTCCCGCTCAGCCAAAGAGTGGATGAGCCTCTTGGGTACTCTCTCATCCATAGAGAAGTTTGTGCCGTTAGGGAGACTGCACACGAGACCCCTCCAGTTCTTCCTAAAGGCCAACTGGCGCAGGAAAACATCTCCGGACTCATTTGTCTTCCCATTACTCCCGAAATCAAGGAGGACCTTCGGTGGTGGCTGGGAGAAGAGAGATTCCTGGTAGGGAAATCTTTATTCCCTCTGAACCCAAGCGTAACCTTGTTCTCAGATACTTCAGACCTGGGATGGGGAGCTCATTTTCAGGACTTGAAAGTTGCAGGGATGTGGTCGCAAGAAGAAAGATTGCTCCACATCAGTGTAAAGGAGCTGAAAGCAATACACCTGGCTCTTAAGCATTTTGCTTTGGTGACACACAGCAAAATAACTGCAGTCCATTCGGACGACATGACAGTGCTGGCCTACATAAGGAACTAGGGAGGCACACAATCTTTCTCTCTTTGCCAGGCAGCCAAAAATCTTCTCATTTGGGCCCAGAACAACCGTACTCAAATCATCACCCGCTTCATTTAGGGCAAGATGAACGTTCTTGCAGACAAGTTGAGTCACTGCACACAAGTCCTACCAACAGAGTGGACGAAGAATCCGCAGGTCTGCACCGACCTGTGGAAATGGTGGGGGAAGCTGTCGATAGACATGGTTGCGACATCGAAGAATCGTCGTCTTTCCCTGTATTGCTCGCCAGTTCCAGGTCCTCTGGCTTAGGCAACAGATGCTATGCTCCAGGACTGGTCCGACCTGGACATGCATGCCTTCGCAACATTCAATATGGTGCGGGAAATCATCAGCAAGTTTCATTCTCACAGCAACTCGTTGATGATGCTAGTGGCCCTGTTTTGGCCGCAGAGGGAACGGTTCCCAGACCTTCTGGGCCTTTTAGTGGACTTTCCAAGACTTCTCCCACAGCGTCGAAGTCTCCTCAAACAACGTCATTTCCTCCGCTATCATCAAGGTTTGTCCATTCTTGCTCTGACAGGCTTCAGATTGTCAGGAAGCTTGTTAGAGTGAAAGAATTTTCAAAGGCAGCTGCGAAGGCTATTGCCAACTGTAGATGACAATAATCAGCTCAGTGGTCTGGTAAAACTAAGGTATACTTAACTTAATCTTCATCCAACGTCTACCAGGCTAAGTGGTCAGTTTTTCATGAATGGTGATGAAGATAGTATCTCGTCTTCTGAGACCACTTTAGCTCAAATAGCTGATTTTTTAATCTTCCTGAAGTCTTCTCGGGGACTACCGACTTCCACTATTAAAGGCTAAAGATCCAAGATCAATTCTGTCTTCAGGCACAGAGGTTTGAATCTTGCAACAAGCCACGCTCTTAGTGACTTGATTAAATCTTTCGATACTTCAAGGAAACACAGACCGCCTTCTATTCTTTGGAACCCAGACGTTATGCTTCGTTGGCTCTCAGGGCCTCCATTGGAGCCTCTTCATACATCTGTTTACCCGTTTCAACTGTGAGCTTACCTTGCAACTCTCGCCGGAACTATAGACTTCCGGTGACGTCATTAGTCCCACCTATGAAGGAGGTATTAATTTATCTAATTACACCCAAAAGGATGTCTTTAGATAAGTTCCAACCAATTAGGACGTCTAACAAGGCAGGACAAGAAACAATGGTCCACCTTTTGTGGGATAGGCATTTCCTTTTCAAGAACTTTCAAGAAGGCAAGGAAGAAAGGAAGAGGAGCAGAACAGAGAGAACAGAGCAAAAGTAAGTATACCTTAGTTTAACCAGACCACTGAGCTGATTAACAGCTCTCCTAGGGTTTGCCCAAAGGACTAGATTTACTTTACGTGGCTAATAACCAATTGGTTACCTAGCAACGGGACCAGACAGAGAACAGAAGAGAAGATAGAAGATCCATGAGCCTGAGTGGAGTGAGGTCGAGGGACTCACCAATTGTGGGTTAAGAAGAAAGCAAGGCTCCTACTTTGATTTGTATTCATACTACTTAACTTGTATATATATTTAACTTGTGTATGTACAGTGTTATTCTTACTAGTGTGTTAATGAAGTAAGAAAACTGCACTGTGTCTTCCTAAACCTCCTGGGACTCAATCGCTACTATAACAACAAAGCCAGAAACGATACAGCAACTATAAAGGAAATAATAAACTTCTTTACATGGGCAACAAACAAAATAAATAATAAGGAACATCATAATATCTGAAGGAGGTAAAAGGACATTACAAATGGTGATACATCATCATATAAATACTGTAATGCCAGCTGTATGGAATCCGAAGGAGACATAAAAAGTGCAGTGTGAAGAACGAACAAATACACACTCCAGAATTTAATAACAGGCGACGAAGTGAATCATAACAGATGGTGAAAGCATTTCCCAATACAAAACGTAAATGGCCGAAACAGAACAAAGGAAATAACAGACGGCGAAGTGAACAAGACTTATAAACATTACCGCTCAGAAAACCCACAACTAAGAAATATTATTCCCCGAAGATAAAACATTAGTGAACCATGAGAACAACGCAAACATACCAATGAAACAACAACGCCTTTGTGTTGGTAGCTATCGAAACACACCCAAACATATTCTATACACAATCTGTTAAGACAGATGAGTGCATTTCACATGTACAATAAAACATTCCTGTTAGAGCTACCGACACACACAGAAAACAGATTTCTATATACAAACTGTTAAAACGGATAAGTGCATTTCACATGTACATCAAACATTCCCGTTAAAAAATCAACATTACTCGTGAATTCTAAGAAGACAAATCCCTGATGATCGGCGAAGCGTGAAAAGGACGATTTTAGTCAAGATTAAAAAACCAGAAGTCGAATCTTGAGCGTCTACAGCGAACTACATTGTTGGTCGCAGAAAAGTGAAACAGTGATAACAGGCAACAGTTAAACAGAACTAAGTAAGTCGTGATTGCAAAGTTATTATCCTCTCTCATTGAGTGTATGAAAAATTTTATGACGTTCTCTCTCTCAGAAAGTATAAAACTTTTATAATTCTCTCTCAAAAATTTTTATCTTTTTTTTTTTTGATAGATAGGAATCTTTAATAACATAACATTCTTTTGATGAAATGTTTTTTTGAATACTGTTGTGTATTTGTGTATAAATTTTCTTATGAATTTTAGAATACTGTTCTAAAATATACAGGATTTGTTTGACGCATTGTTGAATGCTATTAGACATAGACATTACAATTTAAGACTAACAACAGTTAGGCATAGTCGAGTTCCAGTGCCAAGTTCACAAATATCATTAACTCAAGAAAATACTAACAATAATAACACAAATAGCAATAATAATAATATTAATAATGCTAACACATCTCAATTTAGAACAAAAGCGCAAGCAGCAATCATTACGCAAGCCACACGATTTTGTGGAAGAGTTGAAAGTTCAAATCCTGACAAAAATACATGACATACAGGAAAGGCAGATAAGTAACCAGAAAAAGCAAGATAAAATAGAAACAGATAAAAAAAGAGGAATTCCCACAATTACAGAATACAGAACTGTTGAGATGTGCACATACAGATAATATATACTCAGATATAAATAAATACTCAGATATAAATAATTGTGATGACCAAAACACTGAATCTAACAAAATCAAGGCACCTATACCTATAACTATAGTAATGTAGTAATGAGTTGTGAAAGTGAAGGGGAAATACTAAATGAAGTATTGCTCTTAGATAAAATAAATAAATCAGATATAAATAGTAGAATAAAAGTAACAGAAGAAACCACTGGAGATGCAGAACTTTATTATTTTTCAGACGTAGAAGAAGAAGAAATTTGTTGTGTTAGCACAGCTGATGATAATAAAGCACAATTTATACTTAACAGAGCAGTAACTTTGTATCCAAAATGTTTAACAAAAATATATTTGAGATCAAAAGAGGATGTAAAGGAGAAGGATATTCTATTATTGAATAAAGAATTGCCAGATTTTGTCAGAATGGATAATTTCCTTGTCCACATGAATGGTGATAACTGCAAAGTTTATGTCCAAAACTATTCAGATAACAGACAAACACTATTAGCAGGCATTGGAATAGGAATAGGAATTCCTGTTAACAATCCTTTACTAACAGTAGAAGAAAAAGCATTTTTATCTATATATGACCAAAACTCTCAAATAAATCAAGAAGTAAATAAAACAGATTTCCCAAAAAATAGACACAAGTTAATTCAGGTGTTAGAGAAATACAGAAATGTAATAGCTATAGAAGGAGATAAACTAGGAAGAACAAATGTTCTACAACACAGAATTTTTTATAACGTAGTCGCTGTATCGTCCTCAAGGAGTTACCTTCCATGGTCTACCAGAGCTCCATGGTGACCCAACTTCTAACCTTCATAGGAATAGTGTACTTAATAGCCCCAAATTGGCCAAACAGGCATTGGTTCTTATTACCTCAACAACTGACAAAAAGATCAATTCCACTGTCATCCGCTGTTCTATCCCAGACAGTAGGAGGGAAAGTCCCTCCTTTCTAAGCTGAGACCTTCACGTATAGATTTTTAAAAATATCTATCGTGATAATTACTCACTTAACAATGTTAGGTACCTAGTGCAAAAATTACGGACTTCTATCCAGCATTACCAGTCCGTATGGAAGATATGGTTAGATTGTATCCATACTGAGAGCCCAGTTGAGATTTCTATAGAAACTTTATTTTTCTTATATACCCTTTTGAAGACAAATGCCTTGTGGTTGCAACAGTCATGGCATACAAGGCTGCATTAATGGAACCCTTGCTTTATGGATTCGGGATTGACTCCAGTACAGAAGTTGTCACTTCCCTTCTGCAGTCTTTTGCTCTAAAAAGACCCACTCCCGAAAGGCTTCCAATTTCTTGGTCCCTGAACAAGGTGCTTAGACTTCTATCAACCCCTCAATCCAGTGGACCCAATACAACCACAACACACAGGCTACAAAAGGTGATCTTCTTGATTGCATTAGCATCAGGAGCTCGTACAGCATTAGTGAACTTGGCTCTCTTAGATGGGGACGATGCATCATGCAAACAGCTGACCATCAATTATTATTGTCCCCTGGCCCATCATTCCTGGCCAAGAATATGGATCCCTTAAAAAGGAAATCCATTCTCATAAGAAAATTCAATTTAGCAGACAGGATATTACGCCCAGTTCAAGCACTTAAGGTTTACCTAGAAGTCACGGCAAACACCCCAGAAGGTCCCATTTTCCTACACCCTAGCGCAAACTAACCACTCTCCCTACAAAGACTGAGAATGATTGTAGTGTTTTCTCATTAAAAAGGGAAATCCACACTCTTTCCATAGGTCACATGATGTTAAGAAAGTAAGTAAGTCTTTGGCCTTCTTCGGAAATGCCTCTTTCAAAGAAGTCTCCAAATGTATAGGGTGGTTATCAGTTAAATCATTGCCACATGCTCGAACAAATTCGACTACACTGTGTATCAGTAGGTGGCATAGTTAGTCTTGACCCCTAGGTGCTGCGGCAGAAAACCAGGGGTCATATTGACGGTGAGTATGCTAACTATCGCTGGGAGATGGGTGACAGTACTACAACAAAACCCAGCATGCTTAGGTAAGCCACTGTAGAACTACATCCTAAAATGTAAGTTCGTGCATAGTTTCTTGTTCCTTGATATCAAAACCTGAAAAGTATTTGGAATAAAGAATGGGACTTGAAATCTGTGGCTTGACCTTGGACCAGAAATGTTATTTCCTTTGAGGTGTTGGGATTAAAAAGCGAGAGCCTAAGGCCTTTTTCGTCACCTGTCAATTTCTTTTGTAAAGCTCCTTGAGGACGAAACAGCGACTATGCTATCAAAAAACAGGTTTTGATGTAGGAAAAACCTATTTTTGGTAGTCGCTGTTGAGTTCTCAAAACCCTCCCACTTCCCTGATGAAAAGGCATGGGATTTGGGCAAAGGGATCAACCTGCATTGACCAAGAGAGAGTAATGGCTCCTTGGTCTTTTAACGGCCCGGTTGTAACAAGAGGGCGGATGCGCATGCGCAATAGTCACTTCTCTTTCTTGCAGGTTATTTGATGTTGGAAAAACTGGGCACAGCTTCGCTGAAGATAAGGGAAAGTGCCCTCTTATCTTTGAGTCCATTATATACTCCATCACGTATTATAATGTCAATCATTACAACACAATACCTGGCCAAAAGACCAACTAGAAGAGAATTCTTTGACATTAGTTTGGTCACCATGGAGCTCTGGTAGACCATGGAAGGTAACTCCTATGTCAAAACCTGTTTTTTTTTTTTAGATGATGGAGCCAAGCTATTTTTCATTCCTAATTACCAATAAGCCAGAGACCCATAGTTGACAATTTGATAGAGGAAATGAAAAGAGATGGAGTAGTAATTCCTTCTAAATCTCCATATAATTCCCCATTGTTACTTGTTCCAAAGAAGGATGGTAGTTGGAGACTTGTAATAGATTACAGGAAGTTAAATTCCAACACAGTTCCAGATAGAATGCTAATGCTGGTAATTCAAGATATGTTAGCTCAATTAGGAGGGGACAAAATATTTTCATCCTCAGATTTGCTTAGTGGATATTGTCAAGTACCTCTAGATGAAGTATCAAAACAATTCACAGCCTTCAACACACATAAAGAACATTTACAGTTTAAAGTAATGCCATTTGGACCCACATCTGCCCCATTAACATTTGTCAGATTAATGTTACAAATTCTAGGAGATATAGAAAATGTTGCAGTATACTTGGAAGACGTAATCATTTTTAGCAAAGACTTAGAAAGTCACCTCAGAACATTAGAAATGGTCCTAGAGAGATTAAGAATTGCAGGACTAAAAATAAAATTAAAGAAATGTCAATTCCTGATGAAAGCCTTAAAATACTTGGGTCATGTAATTAGTGAAGATGGACTGCACATACAGGCAGGTAAAATAAAGGCAATAACAGATTACCCAGCTCCCAATAATTTGAGAGCATTAAGAAGGTTTCTAGGTATGGTAGGTTATCATAGACCTTTTATAAAGGGTTCTGCTACTATAGCCAAACCTTTGATAGAACTAACAAAGAAGGATGTTAATTATGAATGGAAGGATGAACAAGAAACAGCCTTCCAAACACTAATGAGCAAAATGAACAGGAACCCTGTTTTAGTCTACCCAGATTTTTCCAAGGACTTTTACTTAGCTTGTGATGCCTCAAGTACAGGGCTAGGAGCTGTATTGTTACAAAAGGCCAAAACTAGATTGAGGGCAGTATATTATGCTAGCAGTTTTAAGCCCAGCAGAGAGAAACTATAGTACCACAGAAAGAGTGTTTAGCTTTATATTGGGGTTTAAAGAAATTCAGACACATACTTTTACGGCATAAGGTTAATGTGCTTACTGATCATAAACCCATTTGTGACTTATTTAAAAAGAGAGCCTTTACCAACAACACAAAGTTCAACAGATGGTTCATTAGTGTACTGTATTAGAATTTGCCCCAGAATTCAGATATATTCCAGGGAAATTTAACACCTTGGTAGATGCATTATCCAGATCTCAAGAAGAAACAGAAAAATGTATTACCACTAATACCTTTTGTTTAGTTGTTAAGTAGTAGATTTAGATCTAGAAAGAGTAAAAATGCAACAAGGAAGAGATGCAGAAATCAGACAAATATTAGGACAGTTAATACTAAATGAATCCTTCAAACCTGACTTTCAATTAATAAATGGATTGTTGTGTAAAAGGCCAACAGTGAAGAGTGGTTGTTCTCGACCATACATCTCAAAAACACTAATCACAGAAGTTTTAGACCTAACACACTCATATAAGTTAGCAGGACATCCAGGAATTAAAAAGACAAGCAGAATCATAACCAGAAATTATTTTTGGCCAAATTGTAGTGAAGATGCCAAAAACTTTGTACAAAACTGTATAGTTTGTAATTAACATAGGGGTAACGTAAATCTTACAGCTCCACTTGAAAAATATCCATCAGAATTAAATCCATTTCAAGTAGTAACTATGGACTTTTAGGTCCATTTCCAAGGACTGTTACAGGAAATAAACAAATATTAACCCTTAAACGCCTACTGGACGTATCATACATCGACTAAAATTGTCTGTTGGGTGCTAAATGGACGCATCCGCACGCTACGACTACAAAAATTTCAACCTTTGGTCAACTTTTTTCGACCGAGATGGTCGAAAAAACGCAATTGTAAGCTAAAACTCTTACATTCTAGTAATATTCAATCATTTACCCTCATTTTGCAACAAATTGGAAGTCTCTAGCACAATATTTCGATTTATGGTGAATTTTTGAAAAACTTTTTCCTTACGTCCCGCGGTAACTCATCCCATTCCAAAAATTTCAGAAATTCTTTTGTCATTTTGTCGTAATTTTTGCACTGTTTTATATTAGCCGTTACATAAAGTTTTATATATGAAAATGTGCGCAATTTCATGTAAAATACAGCAAAATACAACCCATGGTTGTAGCTTTTATCAGTTTGGAAATATTTTCATATAAATCACGATAACTGCAAAAATTTCAACCTTCGGTCAACTTTGACTCGACCGAAATGGTAAAAAAATGCAATTGTAAGCTAAAAATCTTACATTCTAGTAATATTTAATCATTTACCTTCATTTTCCAACAAATTGGAAGTCTCTAGCACAATATTTCAATTTATAGTGAATTTTTGAAAAAACTTTTTCCTTACGTCCGCGCCAGAAATTCTTTCGTCACGTTGTCGTAATGTTTGCACCGTTTTATATTAGTCGTTACATAAAGTTTTATATATGGAAATGTGCGCAATTTCATGTAGAATACAACAGAAAATAACTCATGGTTGTAGCTTTTATCAGTTTTGAAATATTTTCATATAAATCACGATAACTGCCAAAATTTCAACCTTCGGTCAACTTTGACTCGACCGAAATGGTAAAAAACGCAATTATAAGCTAAAACTCTTACATTCTAGTAATATTCAATCATGTACCTTCATTTTGCAACAAACTGGAAGTCTCTAGCACAATATTTCAATTTACGGTGAATTTTTTAAAAAAACTTTTTCCTTACGTCCGCGCCAGAAATTCTTTTGTCACGTTGTCGTAATGTTTGCACCGTTTTATATTGGCCGTTACATAAAGTTTTATATATGAAAATGTGCGCAATTTCATGTAAAATACAGCAAAATACAACCCATGGTTGTAGCTTTTATCAGTTTGGGAGTATTTTCATATAAATCACGATAACTGCAAAAATTTCAACCTTCGGTCAACTTTGACTCGACCGAAATGGTAGAAAAATGCAATTGTAAGCTAAAAATCTTACATTCTAGTAATATTTAATCATTTACCTTCATTTTCCAACAAATTGGAAGTCTCTAGCACAATATTTCGATTTATGGTGAATTTTTGAAAAAAACTTTTTCCTTACATCCACGCCAGAAATTCTTTCATCACGTTGTAGTAATGTTTGCACCGTTTTATATTAGTCGTTACATAAAGTTTTATATATGGAAATGTGCGCAATTTCATGTAGAATACAACAGAAAATAACTCATGGTTGTAGCTTTTATCAGTTTTGAAATATTTTCATATAAATCACGATAACTGCCAAAATTTCAACCTTCAGTCAACTTTAACTCGACCGAAATGGTAAAAACGCAATTATAAGCTAAAACTCTTACATTCTAGTAATATTCAATCATGTACCTTCATTTTGCAACAAACTGGAAGTCTCTAGCACAATATTTCAATTTATGGTGAATTTCTGAAAAAACTTTTTCCTTACGCTCATGCGCTATGTAACTCGGCCGAACATCTCAGAAATTCTTTAAATCACGCAATGACAATGTTTGCATCGTTTTACATTAGTCATTACATAAACTTTTGCATATGAAAATGTGCACAATTTCATGTAGAATACAACAGAAAATAACTCATGGTTGTAGCTTTTATCAGTTTTGAAATATTTTCATATAAATCACGATAACTGCCAAAATTTCAAACTTCAGTCAACTTTAGGGTTCGACCGAAATGGTCGAAAAACGCAATTGTAAGCTAAAAACGCTTACATTCTAGTAATATTCAATCATTTACCTTCATTTTGCAATAAATTGGAAGTCTCTAGCACAATATTTTGATTTATGGTGAATTTTGAAAAAACATTTTCCTTACGTCCGGTGTAACTCGACCGAACATCTCAGAAATTCTCTAAATCACGTTTGTCGCAATGTTTGCATCGTTTTACATTAGTCACTACATAAACTTTTGTATATGAAAATGTGCGCAATTTCATGTAGAATACAACAGAAAATAACTCATGGTTGTAGCTTTTATCAGTTTTGAAATATTTTCACATAAATCACTATAACTGCCAAAATTTCAACATTCAGTCACTTTAACTCGACCGAAATGGTCGAAAAACGCAATTGTAAGCTAAAACTCTTACATTCTAGTAATATTCAATCATTTACCTTCATTTTGCAATATATTGAAGTCTCTAGCACAATATTTCGATTTATGGTGAATTTTGAAAAAACATTTTTCTTACGTCCGTTCTTGGTAACTCGGCCGAACATCTCAGAAATTCTTTTCGGCCACGTTGTCGTAATGTTTGCACCGTTTTATATTAGTCATTACATAAACTTTGATATAAGAAAATGTGCACAATTTCATGTAGAATACAAAAGAAAATAACTCATGGTTGTAGCTTTTATCAGTTTTGAAATATTTTCATATAAATCACGATAAATAGAAAAAATTTGACTTTCAGTCAACTTTAACTCGACCGAAATGGTCGAAAAACTGCAATTGTAAGCTAAAACACTTACAGTCTAGTAATATTCAATCAATTACCTTCATTTTTCAACAAACGAGAAGTCTCTAGCACAATATTTCGATTTATGGTGAATTTTTTAAAAAACATTTTTTTAAGTCCGCGTTCATTATTAATTCATGCATCATTTTGTGATAATATTTTCTCTGTGTTGCTTTGATCGTTTTACAATTTGTTACATACCAAAATCATCGCAATTTAGTTTACAATACAAAGAAAAAAAAATAATCCGTTAGCTTTAACCGTTTTGCTCACAGCGCGATTTGTATAAAATTATATATGACAAATTTTTTTTGCACTGTCATATATTTCAATATTTATATATGATAAAGATATTTTTTTTCATTTCTGATGGTTGCATACTAAACTTCAGGCAATGACAAAAAAAGGAGCCAAAAATGAACTCTTAATCTTAAAAACTAAGCGTGCTGTGATTTTTTGAAAAAACTTTTTTCCAGGTGGCGCTAACTCCCGAACACCGCCGGCATACAGGAGACGTTTTTGTAAATAGAGGCTCAGCGTTAAAGGGTTAATCTTCTTATACTATCTAACTAGATATGTAGAAATCGTACCAGTAAGAAACAGAGATGCAGCTAGAGTAGCAGAAGCTCTTATATCTAGAATTATCACAAGGCATTCATGTCTACAAGTTCTTCTTTCTGATAATGCTGCTGAATTTATTAGTGATCTTTTAATGACACAATAGGAAAATCTCCACATTATTTGCTATATGGTTATCAGAAAAGAATGCCTAACACATTATTAGACGATGCAACACCACCCAGACATACTTATAGCTATGATGACTAAGTTGCATGGATGACCAGACGTACTTACGAGACAATCATGAAAACAGGGCAAAATTAAAAGAGGTTCATAACATTCATGCCACATATTATAATAAAAGTACCATTAAACCAGACATGACAGTAGGTACTCAAATTTACGTACAAAATCATGTTCTAGAAGGGCCAAATGTAAAGGCTTCTCCCAAGTTCACTTGACCATAGAGTTGTAGAAGTGTTAAAATTAAACAAATATAGAGTAATTAATGAAAGTGATCTAAAGGAAAAAGTAGTTCACTGGAATTATATAAAAGTAGTAAAAACAGATCCATGGTCCACTGAAGTTATAGATAACATAAGACATGATAATGCTGTAGATAATGTTGTAAACAAAAAATATAATCTACAAAACAGACAGAGTTAAATATGTATATATGTGTATATTTTGGTGTTGGACTGAAAATATCAAAAATATGATGTATGGAGTGAAACCTATATATATAAAGAAAATCTGATAAAAGTCTATTCTTACACATGCAAAAATGTGGCTCATCATAGCACTAGTTATAATTGGACTCATCTCTTCAGAGGTGGAGATAAGAAAGGGATCATTGTTAAAGAGACATGGAAAAGTCAAAATTATCAAAGACTTACGAATCATTAGTATAGGCATATCAACGGTGTTAAATAGTGATAAAACAATTAATGCAATTCAAAGGACATTGAATCAATCTTACAGAAAGGTGATAAAGGGATTTTGACAAAGGAAAAATCTATTTCTGAGGGGAGACCTGTGTCACCCGGTGAAATTACCATTAAGCACTAATTTCTAGGTATAAGTATTGCTAAAAATACCAGAGAAAAAAGCTATCAGGAATGCTGGGGTTACTAGCCCCAGTTCGATCATCTATAATCAAATAGACGTCGGTATATAAAAGGGTGAGTGTATGATGTCACTGTCACAGGCCTCTGCTCTGTAGAGATCTCCAATGTCAAAAACCCCGGAAAGTGAGGAGCCGACCTACAGCCAACACTCACCGCCCCGCTAACCAACGCCCCAAGCGCCATCTTGAACCATTCCAGGCTAGCACCCACCCCCCATGCTTGGTATGCCTACCAGGGTGGGAGACTCAGAACATGGGTGGGTCACCGGGTGACACAGGTCTCCCCACAGAAAATAGATTTTTCCTTTGTCAAAATCCCTTTTCTGAGCTCGTCCCTGTGTCAGCCGGTGAAATATCCATCCAGCACATATTTCTAGGTAAATTCTTTGCTAAATATACCAGAGAAAAAAGCTATCAGGAATGCTGGGGTTACTACCCCCAGATCGATCATCTATAATAAAATAGACGTCGGTATAGGTAAGGGTGAGTGATTGTTGTCACTGCCACAGGACCGCGCTCTGAAGATATCCCAATGACAAAACCCCGGAATGTGGGGAGCTGATCCAGCGCCCATACTCACCCGCCCGCCAACCGACGACCCCAGCGCCATCTGAACTCATTCCATACTAGCACGTGCTTGCTTTAGAAAGCTTTTCTTGTGCTGCCCCTTTTTTCTTCAAATTTGGATTGATTTCATCATGTCGTCGAGTAATTTCACCGTGCCTAAGTTAAGTACCATCTTCTTGTGGGGTTTTTACTACTTGTGAGGCTCTTATAGGCCCGTAAATTAATATTTACAGGGTCATATATCGGACGCTCCCCGGCGTTTGCCGCCTCAGCCATGATGACTTGAAGCACACTCTTACAGCTGGTTTCTGCAAGGGTTTCTCTCGGTCGCTTACATTTTTATTCATGTTTTATAATTCCCCTTCAAGAAGTTCCCTTTGGAGGCCTTTATCTATGTCAGGTGGGTCCTGGTACCTTGATTAGCGTTATTCCTTACAGAGGCTTCCTCCTCTTATTTTGGTTCTTGTAGTTAATTCATAGCGTATGCCAGGCTCTCGTTCGAGTAGATTCCCTCTCCAGGGTGGTGCTTTCTTTTGTCAGCTTCTGATCTATGGTGTATTGGATGTCATGAATAATTTAGCTTTATTATGATCCGAGCTCGGCGTCAGGTGCAGTCTAATGGCTGCCTACTTCCTGTTCGCCTCGCTCAGTTAGGCTATACGCTTAGCACAAGTTCTTATAATTTTGTAAATTTATTCATATTACGGGTACTTATATGCGTACTGGTTAATTTTAACGATATTTATCAGAAATTGGGGATCCTAGCCTAACCCTCTCGCTCCAACCGGTGGGTTAGGCCATTCAGGTTAGGTTTCGCACTGTCTTAGCTCCCATCTCTCCCGACTATGTCGCTTGAGCAGGGGAGGGAGGAGTAGGCTGGTCGAGGGAGTTCCTGTTTGTTGTTCCATCCGCCTTACCGCTTGTTTTTGGGTTTGCTGGAGTATCTGAAACCCCTGTTCCCTCCTCCCTCTGGTGAGGGAGAGAGAGAAGAAAAACAACATGGGGAACCTTCTTCAAGCATTGCCCTTCTACCCTATGGGTCGGTTGCTGGTTGGACTACGTTACAGGAATTTCTCTCCCTTTCAACCCTCTCCCTCTTCCTTCTCTCCTCCCCGATTGTCTGGGCTGCACCTTCATGAGGAGGGTGAGAGTTTGGTGATTACTTTAGATTAATGCTGTTACCCTATCCTTCCCTAGTACTTCGGTGAGTGTCATGAGTCTCCCTACAAATAGGTAGTCGATGCGTTTGTTTCGGCGCCCCGCAGGGAGTTACAGTCAGTGTATGGGGGTATCCCCGGTCCTGTTAAAAACAAAACTCGGTCCCACTTTCCAAGTACTGTACAAACCTCCCTGGCCCCCTCCCCTGTCTTGCCAGTGGTATGTCATCTCCTCGCGTGCAGGACGTCGGTCTCTCCGATTGTCACCCTGAGGGGGACTGGTCTGGTTCCCAGTCGAGAGTCACCCACCCTCCTGGGCCCCGTCCTGGTGTCATCCGCTCGGCTAGTGTTTCGTTGGTTTGCTCTCCGGTGGATCGAGCTGAACTCCGATCACTTTCAGGGTTCAAACACTTGGTCGCTAATTCCGCTCCGCCGTCCTTCCCCTCCGTTGCCTTCGTACCGGTTACCGCTCCGGTGGTTTTGGTCTTCCGTGGACTGGCTTTAGTCACACCTAGCTCTCTAGCTGCGTAATGACTCATGGTAATGATTTACCCAGCCTTCCCCGCTGTAACCAAGTGTCGGAGGTACGGGATCCCGGAGGGGTCTGCGCCGGAACACGGCGACCTACAGTGTACTGTTATCCTATATTTTTAACCAGTTACTTTGTGCCATTATAATTTATGCATGATACTAGATTAAGATCCTACTCTGTTGGTCGGCGTTCCTTAATTTAGTATATATCATGTTTTGCTCTAGTTTATTACCCCACCGGAATGCTTCGGTGGACCCGGTATAAACTAAGGCCTGCTGCCGGGCTCCGGCAGTATTTATTCTTTAAGTAAATTTACTATTACGAGTTGCATGATCCTAGATTAAGGTCCTGCTCCGCCGAACTATCTCCGGCGCTCCTTGATTTAGTGTGGTCGTGTTTTGCTCTAATTTATCGTCCCGCCGGAATGCTCTGGCGGGTCCGGTATAAATTATTTTAACATACTCCAATACCTACTATAGTTTGAAGTCCCTTAAATTAGTAGGTTCATATACCGTTTTACACTTACAGACTGTTCGTTGTGAGGAGCCCTGGTGCTCTGCAGTGCTGGACCAGCCCTATGGGCATGTCGTCTGTCGCTCCCATGAGGGCCGTGCAGTCCGGCTGGATGACCTCATTGTGTGGCACCCGGACGGTTGTGAGGTTTGCTTCGCTCTTTACGAGCGTGTCCAGGACGAGTCGGTAAGCTTATAGTTACTGCCTTTAGTTTACCTGGTATCCTCACTTGTTCTATTTACGTTATGGGCTTAATATATGACTTATATATCTCTCAGATTTCGGTTGTTAAGTCCCTCCTCTCTTCCAGGCCGACCGAAGCTTCCCGGAGTGACGCTTGGGTTCGCCCGAGCCTGGGTGGCTGGGTTTGGGAGAAATGTTCCGTCAGGGAAACCGTATGTTCTCGACGAGAACATCTGGAACTTACTCTACCCCAGCGCCCGGATCTCAGCGGCTGTCCCTGCGGTAGTCGCTGCTCCTGTCATCGAGCAGATCCGGGTAGAAACCCAGCCTCTCCAGGACGAAAGCCTCTACGCGGTGGTGTTGGAGGAAGTAGCGGCCATAGATCTCGACCTGGAACCTATGAATACGGAACAGGACCAGGAGGTAGGTGGGGAGGTAAGTGAGGCAGTGGGGGCGGGCTCCCTTTTTGATTCCCCTTCTTCCACCGCTTCTTTTCAGGGATTTCATAAGTCTTCTCTTTTGAGGGACAAGGCGCAATCCACTGTCCCAAAATTGAAGAAGACTTGGAAGGCGAAGGGCTATAAGTCCGCGACTTCCCGCAAAGCAACCCCCTTCCCTCTGGGGAAGCCATGGGATGATAGTCCGGTGGCTTCCGCAGGCAAGGCCACTCCCTCAGCTAAGGGTGCGAGTTCGAGAGCAGCTAAGGCTAGCCCTCCTCGCCAGCCTGCCTTTGACCCGGAGGCTTTTGCAGGGATGCTCTTGCAAAGATTTTCTACGGAGGTTGATGCTAAGCTGAGTAAGATTACAGAGAGGCTGCAGAGCCAGGAGAGTATGCTCTCCGGGTTCACGCGCTCCGATGGGTCCACAGTGCATTATCCCATTCCGGATGCCTCCGCCCTCCCTCCATTCGACAAGGGAAATCCATGGCGTTTTCCCCTTCATGCTCCCCGACATGAAGATACCCTTACCATCGAGGGTCTAGGCACACGCAGACTCGAGGAGTTGGAATTCTTTCCTCCTGATCTGCTGCCCCTCTACCCAGGCTTCGCCAGACTGACGGAGGAAGCTTGGGTGAGGTCGGATAAGGTCCCGAAGGAGACAGTAATCTTCCCAAGGGACCAGGCGCAGTCCGCCTTGATGCGCTCCTGTAATGAGTGGCAGGCGGAGAACACTTAAGTTCACCCCCTTCAAGGGCAACTTCACAATGTTCTCTTTGGGTGACAAGATCCCGACCCCCTGCATGACTAAGGTAGCCCTCGCGACGGCCCAGGCATGCTCGGAGGGTAAGCCGTTGCCTCAGCTCTGGGAGACTGATCCCACCTCGCTGATCTTCCCCGGAGACGATGAGTTTTGGAAAGATGCCCCGGCCACCTTTACTTCGGGTAAGCTGGACCCAGAGTGCACATCTAACCTATTCAGCGAACAGCTTCCCAAATTGCCAGAGGCTCTCCTGAAAGCAGAGTTTGAGGCTAGGTGTTGGCTAAGCCGATCACTGAACTCACTGTGCCTGGCAGAAGCAACCGCTGTGACGTTCGCGGAGGAGCAACTCTTCCAAGTCCTAACGAAGTCCCTATTGGCGGGATTTCAGGCGGACTTGTTTGACTTTATGGTAGCACGAATGAATTGCCGCAAATTCATTTTCACCGACGCTACCATCAGACATGAGCCTAATAAGCTCATGAAAAGTTCCTTCTGGGGGGCTAATATCTTCCCGGAAGAAGTCAACAATGTCCTGGCGGAGGCAACCAGGGCAAATCAGAGTCTGCGCTCCCGCTAGGGTATCCCCGCCTTTAAGCGGAAGACCCCCGAGTCCGGCGGCCCTCAGAGTAGACCTGGTAAGCGATACAGGAGGCACAGGAGACAACACCAGCAGGCTGTTGTCCAGGCTGTACCTGTCTCGACAGTTTGCCAGCCTTCTACTTCGAAGGCCCAACCCCAACAGTTCGCGCTGGTGCAGCCAGCTCAACACTCTCTTGCCGCTCCTTCCTTCGTGACGTCTCCGGTATTTAACCCTTCTTATGAGGGCCAGGGGTCGTTTTGGGGTCTTAATAGGAGCGCAAGGGGGACTAGAGCGAGAGCCTCCTTCAGAGGCAAGGCTGCCTCGCGACCCCCCTCCCGGGGAAGAGGAGGCCACGGTAGAGGAGGCAAGCCTGCTCCCTCCCAGTGAGAACAATCAGGTGGGCGGCAGACTTTATCTGTTCAGGGACCGGTGGACCTTCAGTCCATGGGCCCACAGTATAGTCTCCAAAGGTTTGGGCTGGAGCTGGATCAAAGGACCTCCCCCTTTGACCAATTTCATCAACCGTCTTCCAAAGCTCTGCGGGACTTTGCGACGGAATTACTCCTAAAGAGGGCCATAAAGAAAGTGAGACACCTGAAATTTCAAGGCAGGCTGTTCAGTGTTCCCAAGAAAAACTCGTCAACAAAGAGTAATCCTGGATCTGTCGCGTCTCAATCTTTATATACAATGCGACAAATTTCGCATGCTTACAATCGCGCAGGTACGGACTCTACTTCCTCGTGGAGCCGTCACCACCTCTATAGATCTTTCAGACGCATATTATCACGTCCCGATTGCGCGGAACTTCTCTCCCTTCCTAGGTTTCAGACTGGGGAAACAGGCCTACTCGTTCCGGGTCATGCCATTCGGGCTCAACATAGCACCCAGAATCTTTACAAAGCTGGCGGAAACGGTAGTACAACAGTTCTACGGTCCCGGGGATATCGCTAGCCGCATACCTGGACGATTGGATAATTTGGGCATCCAACGTCGAGGAGTGCGGAGAGCTACGGCCATACTGATCGAGTTTCTGGAATCCTTAGGCTTTCAGATAAACAGGGCGAAGTCCCGCCTAACTCCGGAGGCTCGATTTCAGTGGCTAGGCATCCAGTGGGACCTGGTCTCACACAAACTGTCTATTCCACCAGCCAAACGAAGGGAGATAGCCAAAGCCACCAGGCAATTCCTCAAAAACAAGAAAGCCTCCCAGAGCATGCAAGAAAGAATCTTGGGTTCTCTTCAATTCGCATCTGTAACAGACCTGCTCCTAAAAGCAAAGCTGAAAGACATAAACAGAGTGTGGCGAAGGCAGCCAATATCAAACTCAGGGACAAGGTGTCATTAGTTCCTCAAGTGCTAAGGAAAAGACTCAGGCCGTGGTCCACAGTCAAGGGTCTCTCAAAGTCAGTTCCCCTTCAATTCCCCCCTCCAGCTCTAATAATCCACACAGACGCTTCGTTAAGCGGCTGGGGAGGATACTCACCAAAAGAAAAGGTACAGGGTACATGGTCCACAATGTTCCGTCAGTTCCATATAAACATTTTGGAAGCGATGGCAGTGTTTCTAACCCTGAAAAAACTTCGCCCGCCAACCAGGTTCATATCAGGCTGGTGTTGGACAGTGCGGTAGTAGTACATTGCATAAACAGAGGGGGTTCCAAATCAAGCCGGATAAACCAAGTGATGATAGCCATCTTCTCACTAGCGGAGAAACACGGTTGGCACCTGTCAGCTACCCATCTAGCAGGGGTCCGGAATGTTATTGCAGACTCCCTGTCCAGAACAGCTCCGCTGGAGTCAGAATGGTCCCTGGACAAGGCTTCTTTCGAATAGATCCGCCGTTAGGTTCCGGGCCTTCAGGTGGACTTGTTTGCCACGGAGAGCAATCACAAACTCCCTTGTTATGTTGCTCCCAACCTGGACCCTCAAGCTCACGCCACGGATGCAATGTCCATAGACTGGAACAATTGGCAGAAAATATATCTGTTTCCGCCAATAAACCTACTGATGAAGGTGTTGCACAAGCTCAGGTCATTCGAAGGCCAAGTGGCCTTAGTAGCTCCCAACTGGCCGAAGAGCAATTGGTTCCCTCTTCTTCTGGAGCTCAAGTTACAATGTCATCAGATACCCAAGCCACAGCTGACTCAAATAGTGCAAACAAGGACTGTGTCAGCTTCCTCAAGAATTCTGAATGCCCTGGCTTTATGGACTTTATGAAATTCGCCGCTCAGAGAGGGGCAGATATTGATCCCATTAATACTCTGTTTCTTGAATCAGATAAAAGAGATTCTACCCTCAGACAGTATGATTCAGCAGTTAAAAAGTTGGCATCCTTTTTAAAGGAATCTGAAGCCCAAATCATGACCACCAATTTGGCAATATCACTCTTCAGGTCACTGTTTGAAAAGGGTCTGGCTCCGGCCACCATAACCACAGCAAAATCAGCTTTGAAAAAGGTGTTTTGCATGGCTTTAAGATTGATTTAACAGACTCATACTTTTCATCCATTCCTAGAGCATGCGCCCGTTTGCGACCAGTGACCCGTCCACATACGGTTTCCTGGTTCCTTAATGATGTTCTAAAATTAGCCTCAGAAATTAATAATGATCAATGTTCTTATTTAAATCTGTTAAGGAAGACCTTGTTCTTAATTAGTCTAGCTTCAGGTGCCAGAATTTCAGAGCTGTCTGCTCTCTCTAGAGGTGTCAATCATGATTTCCTCCCGTCAGGAGAAGTTCTGCTTTCCCCAGATCAAACATTCTTAGCAAAAAACGAAGACCCTCAGGATAGGTGGTCCCCCTGGAAGGTTGTCCCTCTTCCACAAGACCTGTCCTTATGCCCAGTCGCTACCTTGAGGGCCTACTTACAAAGAACTTCTCAGTGTTTGTCTGGTCCTCTTTTTATCAGGGAAAAAGGTGGAACACTTTCTTTAAAGGCTATAAGACAACAAATCCTGTACTTTATTAAGCAAGCTAACCCGGATTCAGTCCCTAAGGTTCATGATATCCGAGCAGTGGCTACCTCTACTAATTATTTTCATAAAATATGAATTTCGCTGAGCTGAAGAAGTACACGGGTTGGAAATCTCCATCAGTGTTTAAACGCCACTATCTGAAATCACTGGAAGCTCTGAAATTCCCTGCGGTGGCTGTAGGGAGCATTATCCCTTCACCTTAAATTAACCTTTAATCCCTATCCTTTCCCCCCTGCCCGCCTGCCTCATTTATTTGCCCTGCCATTTTCTCCTGGACCAGACATGCCTCACAGCCTGGCTCCTAATAGTATAACGTACAATCTTGCGGTGTTAGTTTTAAGTGTGTGATATGTTATACTCACTGTGATTTAGTTTTAAGGCCGGAGGTACCCTTATAAGTTTTGTCATTTATTTAGTGTCAGTACCTCGCCACTATAGTATTAATAATGTATATAGTTGATTCTCATGTCCTTTATTATAGTATAAATTATATCCCTAGTCATAACTCAGTTGTTCTGCTATAACTATAGTATTTAATTATATTTTGGGGATAATTAAAATTATTTTTAATAATGGTGTTTTTATACATGATCACCTAAAAGTTTGTCACTTTTAGACTTTCACCAAGACTTGGTATGATTCTCTATTCTGATTTCACCGGCTGACACAGGGACGAGCTCAGAAAAGGGATTTTGACAAAGGAAAAATCTATTTCTGAGGGAGGCCCTGTGTCACCCGGTGACCCCCCCAGGATCTAGGTTTCCCTCCCTGAGTTGGCATACCAAGCTTGTGGGGGGGTGCTAGCCTGGAATGAGTTCAGATGGCGCTGGGGTCGTCGGTTGGCGGGCGGGTGAGTATGGGCGCTGGATCAGCTCCCCACATTCCGGGGTTTTGTCATTGGGATATCTTCAGAGCGCGGTCCTGTGGCAGTGACAACAATCACTCACCCTTACCTATACCGACGTCTATTTTATTATAGATGATCGATCTGGGGGTAGTAACCCCAGCATTCCTGATAGCTTTTTTCTCTGGTATATTTAGAAAAGAATTTACCTAGAAATATGTGCTGGATGGATATTTCACCGGGTGACACAGGGCCTCCCTCAGAAATAGATTTTTCCTTTGTCAAAATCCCTTTTCTGAGCTCGACCTGTGTCACCCAGTGAAATTGTAATACAGAATCATACAAAGCTTGGAGAAACCCTTCAATAAAACAACCAGTTAGATGGAAATAAATAAAAGTACCAGTACAAACTTTAGTTTAATTATCCCAGAAGCAAAATATAACAAGAATAATGAACAGTAAAAAACATGATTAATGACTAGGGATAAATGTGTATCAAAAACTGGAAGGTACCAAGACTTAAATACTAATAAGTACAAAAACTGGAAGGTACCAAGAAACTTAAACACTAACACAACAGTAAATGTACAAAATCACATGTTCAGGAGCCAGGCTGTGAAGCATGCCTGACCTAAGAGTAGATGGCAAGGTAAGTAAATGAGGCAGGCAGGCGAGAGAGGAAAAGGACAGGGTAATTAAGATCAATATACTAATCTAGGGCAGAAGGAACAATGCTTCCTGCAGCCACTGTAGAGAACTTCAGAGCTTCCAGTGATTTAAGATAGTGGCGTTTGAACACTGATGGTGATTTCCAGCCCGTATATTTTTTAAGATCTTCAAAATTCATATTATGGAAATAATTAGTGGAGGTGGCCACTGCTCGGATATCATGAACCTTAGGTACTGAATCCAGGTTAGCTTGTTTAATAAAATAAAGTATTTGTTGCCTGATGGCCTTTAAGGAAAGTGTTCCTCCTTTTTCCCTGATAAAGAGAGGACCAGACAATACCTGAGAAGTTCTATGTAAATAAGCCTTTAGGGTAGTGACTGGGCATACGGACGGATCCTGTGGAAGGGGGATAACCTTCCAAGGGGACCACCTATCCTGTGGATCTTCATTCTTGGCTAAAAATCTTGGATCCGGGGATAGTAGAACTTCTCCTGATGGGAGGAAATCAACATGGTTCGAACCTCTACAAAGAGCGGACAGTTCAGAAATTCTGGCACCTGAAGCTAGGCTAATTAAGAATAATGTTTTCCTTAACAGACTCAAATATGGACACTGTTCATTATCAGTGTCCGATGATAATTTCAGTACGTCATTTAGGAACCAAGAAACTGTGTGTGGACGGGTTGCTGGTCCCAGACGAGTGCATGCTCTAGGGATTGATGAAAAGTATGAATCTGTTAAGTCAATATTGAAGCCATGTAAAAATATCTTTTTTAAAACTGACTTTGCTGTGGTAATAGTACTCGAAGCCAGACCTTTTTCAAACAATGACCTGAAGAATGATATCGCCAGATTCGTGGTCATTACTTGAGTTTCAGATTCTTTCAGGAATGATGCTAACTTTTTAACTGCTGAATCATACTGTCTGAGAGTAGAGTCCCTTTTATCTGATTCTAAGAACAATGTATTAACAGGATCAATATCCGCACCTCTCTGAGCAGCGAATTTCATGAAGTCCACAAAGCCAGGGCATTTAGAATTCTTGAGGAAGCTGACACAGTCCGAGTTTGTACTATTTGGGTCAACTGTGGCCTGGGTATTTGAATACGCCGGAGCTTCAACTCCAGAAGAAGAGGAAACCAACTGCTCTTCGGCCAGTTGGGTGCTACCAGAGCCACTTGACCTTTGAATGACCTGAGCTTGTGCAAAACTTTCATCAAGAGGTTTATTGGTGGAAACAGATAGATTTTCTGCCACATGTTCCAATCTATTGACATTGCATCTGTGGAGTGAGCCAGAGGGTCCAGGTTGGGAGCAACATAACATGGAAGTTTTTGGTTGCTATCTGTGGCAAACAAATCTACCTGGAGACCTGGAACCTGACGGTGAATCCACTCGAATGAAGTTTTGTCCAGGGACCATTCCGACTCCAGCGGAGTTGTCCTGGATAGAGAGTCCACAATGACATTCCGGACTCCTGCGAGATGGGTGGCTGACAGGTGCCAACTGTGCTTTTTCGCCAGGGAGAAAATAGCTATCAACACTTGATTGATCCGGCTCGATTTGGAGCCCCCCCTGTTTATACAATGCACTACTACTGCACTGTCCAAAACCAGTCTGATATGTATCTGTCTGGGTGGACGCAGTTTTTTCAGAGTTAGAAATACTGCCATTGCTTCTAGAATGTTGATGTGGAACTGGCGGAACATTGTGGACCATGTACCTTGAACTTTTTTGTGTTGGGAATAACCTCCCCAGCCACTTAGGGAAGCATCTGTGTGAATCACCAGTGATGGAGGAGGAAACTGGAGGGGTACTGATTTTGATAGACTCTTGACTGTGGACCACAGCCGGAGTCTTTTCCTCAACACTAGCGAAATTAATGACACCTTGTCTCTGAGTTTGATATTGGCACGTCTCCGCCACACTCTGTTTATGTCTTTCAGTTTGGCTTTCAGAAGCAGATCTGTAACAGATGCGAACTGAAGAGAACCCAGGACTCTTTCCTGAGTACGGCGAGAGGCTTTCCTGCTTTTGAGGAACTGCCTGGTGGCTTTGGCTATTTCCCTCCTTTTGGCTGGCGGAAGAGATAGTTTGTGTGAGTCTAGGTCCCACTGGATACCTAGCCACTGAAATCGAGCCTCCGGAACTAGGCGGGATTTCTCCCTGTTTATCTGGAAGCCTAGGGATTCCAGGAACCCGATCACTATGGCTGTAGCTCTCCGGCATTCCTCGGCGTTGGATGCCCAAATTATCCAATCGTCTAGGTATGCGGCTAACATGATCCCCTGGGACTGTAACTGTTGAACTACCGTTTCTGCCAGCTTGGTGAAAATTCTGGGCGCTATGTTGAGCCCGAATGGCATGACTGAATGAGTAGGCTTGATTTCCTAGTCTGAATCCTAGGTAAGGAGAGAAGTTTCTCGCAATCGGGATGTGATAATATGCGTCTGAAAGATCTATAGAGGTGGTGACGGCTCCACGGGGAAGTAGGGTCCGCACCTGCGAGATTGTAAGCATGCGAAATTTGTCGCATTGAATGTAAAGATTGAGACGAGACAAGTCTAGAATTACTCTTTGCTGACTGGAATCTTTCTTCGGGACGCTGAACAGTCTGCCTTGAAATTTCAGGTGTCTCACTTTCTTTATAGCCCTCTTTTGCAGCAGTTCCTTTGCGAAGTCCAGGAGGGCTTTGGATGGGGGCTGATGGAACCTGACTAGTGGGGGAGGATCCTTGCTCCAACTCCACCCTAGACCTTTGGAGACTATGCTGTGGGCCCATGGGCTGAAGGTCCACTGGTCTCGAAAAAGATACAGCCTCCCGCCTACCTGAGGAGGCTCATTGGGAGGGGGAGGGCTTACTTCCTCTGCTGCCCCGGCCTCCTCTCCCCCAAGAGAGGGAACGTAATGCAGCCTTACCTCTGAAGGAGGCTCTTGCTCTGCTTCCCCTTGCGTTCTGGTTAAAACCCCAAAACGACCCCTGGCTCTCATACGAGGGGTTGAAAGCCGGAGACGTGACGTAGGTTGGGGAAGCAAGGGAATGCTGAGCAGGCTGCATCAGCACGAACTGTTGAAGCTGGGCCTTGGAGGTTGAAGGCTGACCGACCTGGGAGACCGGTACAGCCTGCATTACGGTCTGCGTATGCGGCCTCTTACATTTCCTGAACCGTTTCCCTGGTCTATTATGGGATCCGGCGGACTCGGAGGCCTTCCTCTTGAAAGGAAGACCCCAGCGGGAGCGGAGACTCTGATTTGCCCTGGTTGCCTCTGCCAGGACACTGCTCACTTCGCTCTCGGGGAAGATATTGGTACCTCAGAAAGAGCTTTTCATGAGCCTATTAGGCTCATGCCTTATGGTGGCGTCCGCAAAGATGTGTTTGCGGCAGTTCATTCTTGCCACCATAAAGTCATATAGATCCGCTTGAAATCCCGCCAGCAGAGATTTGGTCAGGACTTGGAAGAGAGGATCCTCAGAGTAAATCACAGCAGTTGCTTCCGTCAGGCACAGGGAATTCATAGACCGACTCAGCCTGCATCTGGCCTCGAACTCTGCTTTCAGAAGAGCCTCCGGAAGCTTGGGAAGCTGTTCGCTAAACAAAGTCGAAGCGCAGTCCGGGTCGAGTCTGCCCACCGTAAATGTGGCTGGGCTGGAAGCTCTGGGGAAGACCAGGGAAGTGGGATCTGTCTCCCGGAGCTGAGGCAGCGGCTTACCCTCTATGCATGCCTGAGAGGTCAACAGGGCTACCTTTGACATGCAGGGAGTAGGAACCTTATCCCCCAAAGAGAACATAGTAAAGTTCCCTTTGAAGGGGGTCAGCTTGGTATTATCTGCCTCCCACTCCGTCAGGGTGCGCAGCAAGGCAGACTGAGCTTGGTCCCTCGGGAAAATAACCGTTTCCTTAGGGACTTTGTCTGACCTAATCCATGCCTCTTCTGTCAACCTGGCGTAGCCTGGGTAGGGAGGCACCAGGTCAGGTGGGAAGAACTCCAGCTCTTCCAACCTGCGTGTCCCTAAACCCTCAATTGTCAGGGTATCTTCATGCCGGGGAGCATGAAGAGCCAAACGCCAAGGGTTTCCCTTATCGAAGGGAGGGAGGGTGGAGGCATCCGGAATGGGGTATGACTGCCCCGCCCCTCCAGAGCGCACGAACCGGAGAGCACGCTCTCCTGGTTCTGCATCCTCTCAGCTAAAGACTTCCAATGATCGTAGGAAGCCTTAAGGCCCGAGGCGAGCTGAGAAGAAAGATGGCTCAACTTATCATCTACCTTCTTATCGAGCTTTTGCAGAAGGAATTCTGCAAAAGCCTCAGGGTCAAAAGCAGGCTGAGGGGGGGGGGGGCCTCGCCTTAACTGCCCTAGATCTCGACCCCTTGACAGGGGGAGTAGCCTTACTAGTTGAAGCCACCGGACTAGACGCCCGTGACTTCAAGGGAGGTAGAGGAGTAGCCTTGCGAGAACTAGAGGACTTGTAGCCCTTGGACTTAAAGGTCTTCTTCACCTTGGGGACAGTAGATCTCGACCTGTCCTCAAGGTAGGAAGACTTCTGGAATCCCTGGAAGGAAGAAGATGAAGAAGAAGGAGAGTTAAAAAGGGAGCTCGCTCCCCCTGCCTCACTTACCTCCCTACCTGGTCCGGTTCGACGTGCATAGGTTCAAGGTCGAGGTTAATGGCCGCCACTTCCTCCGTCACCTCCCCGCACAGGTTGTCATCTTGGGAGGGTTGCGTCTCCACCCGGATCTGCTCAATTAAAGGGGCGGCTACTTCCGCTGGGACTGCAGCAGAGATCCGGGCGCCGGGGTAGAGAAGGTTGCAGATAAACTCCGACAGAATGTACGGCTTCCCCGACGGGACGTTCCTCCCAAACCCGCCGACCCAGGCCTTCAGGGTCGACAGTGAAGAGTCACGGGAAGTACGGTCGGCCTGGAAGAGAACAAAGGCTTACTAAACCAGACACTGGACGTTATATTCAACAATATAAGCAATGCAGTCAAGTAAGACTAAAGGCTAGCGGACTTGAAGCTTACCGACTCGTCCAACACCTGCTCAAACAGAGCATAGCACACTTCACAACCGTCCGGGTGCCAGACGACCAAATCCCCCACCCGGACTGCACAGCCGGAATGGGAACGGCAAACCACGTGGCTGTAAGGTTGATGTAAGACCGCCGTGCACCCGGTCTCCTGACAGCGTACCATCTGTAAGTGGATAGATGATACATGAGTATGCTAATTAGGGCGCGCCGGAGTAGAGCCGGCGGAGATAGCTCCTTAAACTAGAGCGGGTGATGGAGCATGCTTATTGACAAAAATTAGAACCCGCCGGAGTAACCCGGCTGAATAAAGATAATATACAATACATGAACAGATGAGTTAAGGACCGCCGGAGTTAATCCGACGGTTATAGTACACCTTAACCTAAGATCATGCAACATTTCAATTAGCAATTAACATGAAATAATAAATGAAAACAATTACTGCCGGACTCCGGCAGTCTTACATAATGGTCAACTTATATGTGTAAACAGCAGTACATATCTGGTTATGATATTCTGTCATGGATACTTCAGACATCCCGCTACTTCAAACCTCTGGTAACGGCGGAGGGGGCGTAGAGTCGAACTCAAAACTGGATCGGCTCTCACGCTTGTGGCAGAGAACAGGTAGTGAAAAGCGCCAACCGACCGAGAACCAAACCCACCGGAGTGGTAACGGGCAAGAAAGCAACGGGAGATCCGAAAAACCCAGCTGAAAAGAACCAGTGAAAGTCAAGACAGAAACCCTGGACTTGTGTACGATGCTCTAGCTAACCTGGAGGAAAGCGAACAAACGAGACACTAGCGAGATGGCGGAAACCGTAAGGCGGAGGCCAGATAGGTGGGAAACACTTATCTGGACGCCGGCCTAGACTCCCCACGGGGTGCCAGTCATAAGAGACCGACGTCCCTCACGTGGGGAGGGAGAAAGATTACACGCCACACGCTAAGGAGCAGGGAGGGAATAACAAAATGGAGGGGTCGAGATAGAGCGGCCAGGTGGACGGGAAAAATCCCCCGGACACATATAGAAACTCCCCACGGGGTGCCGGTCATGGAGACCGACTTCCCTCACGCAGGGAGAAACTAAAGACACCCGCCAAATGTTACAGAAAGGGTAAGGAAAGCTAGGCTAACAACATGAAAAACCCGAACTACCTATGACTCCCAACCCTCCCCCAACGTCAAAACTTTTGACTGGGAGAAGGTGAAAGAGGAAGGAAGGGGGTGTGGGAGAGAAATTCCACGCGAGGTCTGGCCACCCACCAACACCGACAGACTGGGCGGTTAATAGGCTACGTACTGAGGAGACCCCTTCCTATACTAACCTACCTCCTGAAACCAACTGGTCTGATCAGATATACCAGAACAGAGGAAGGGGGGGGGGGGGTCTCCGATGCCTAAGAACACCCTTCAAACATAACGGTATGGTCGGATGGAACCAGAGAACGAGGAACTCCCTCAACCAACCGACGCCTCCCTCCAAGCCTCAAAACGACATGGTCGGGGGAGAAGGAAGCAGAGTCACATGAAATACGCCTAACATAAGTAGCCTAATCCCCCGATGGCAGACGAGAGGGCTAGGCCAGAACCCAATAACACTGACTAAGTACTGCTAAAAGTTAACTAAAGATATGAAACAAAATGTAAATAATATAAATATACATATAAAAATATATAAGAACTTGGGCTAAGGGTATGGCCTAACAGCTCGCGACATGCTGGAAGCGGGAATGATAACGAAAATGGCCGCCCTTGACGCTGAGCCAAAGACAATTCTAATCCAAAAATATACATGTCATCCATCACTTAATATATCAGGTAAACCGTTAGCAAGACAGTACCACCTTGGAGGATATATTCTTCCAACGCGAGAGGAAAGTGCCCACGAAAAGAGAAAATAAAAGAACACAAAAATGAGAGGGGAGAGCCTCCCCAAGCAGCACAATTATATTACGATACTGGCACCACATCCCCCGTGACAAAAGAACAATCCGTCCAAAAGGAACTTCCTGAAGGGGTATAATAACAGAAAATACAAAATAGATATATATAACCAAGTGAAACACCCACTGAATCACGCTGCTAAGGTATTCCAACGAGGCCAATATGGCCGAGGCAAGACGAACGCGGAGGAACGCCTGATATATTTAACCTCGTAATATTGAATTAGAGATCAAATAAAAGCCTCTATAACAATAAAACCCCACAAGAAGATGGTACTTAACTTAGTAGCAGTGAAATCCTGAGCGGAAGACATGATGAGCCAAAAATCGGCAAAGAAAACCACAAGCACAAGCAAAGCGCAACTACAACGAAGGCGTGCTAGAACGGAATGGTTCAAGATGGCGCTTGGGGCGTTGGTTAGCGGGGCGGTGAGTGTTGGCTGTAGGTCGGCTCCTCACTTTCCGGGGTTTTTGACATTGGAGATCTCTACAGAGCAGAGGCCTGTGACAGTGACATCATACACTCACCCTTTTATATACCGACGTCTATTTGATTATAGATGATCGAACTGGGGGTAGTAACCCCAGCATTCCTGATAGCTTTTTTCTCTGGTATTTTTAGCAATACTTATACCTAGAAATTAGTGCTTAATGGTAATTTCACCGGGTGACACAGGTCCAGCTCAGAAATAACAGTGTTATTCACTTGTAAGAAAAATTAAACACAGAAATAGAAAATACCGCTCTTAAAAGGTCAAAGAGATCCCTCTTACCCTTCACTGGAACTGCTTTGAACACATTGTTTGGAGTTGCTACCGAAGCAAATGTAGAACAGGAGAAAGAAAGAATAGACAGACTGGAAAAATGGGCAGCAGCAAGAGGGACAGTGATAAATAGATTACATCACACAATCAAAATGCAGAACAAATAGAAAAACTGCAAAATTTTATAACTCAAGTCAATCAGAATGTAACAAAAGAACTAATAAGTTGGAAAACATACAGTTTTTAAATACATTTGCTCTAGTAAGTGAAGTAATATTACAGGAACATAAAAGCACATTAAATGCCATTTTGCTTGCTTATAAGGTATTCTGAGCCCAACAATAATCACTCCTAAAGAATTAGAAGACATTATTAAGTTTTGCATCATGGGAAAAACACTTTCAGCCACTTGTGGAAGATGTATTCATGTACTACAATTTAATAAGTGCCAAAGTGCTTTTTGATAAAATTATTTTAGTTGTACCTTTCAATACTAGGATCACAAACACATTAATAACTGTGTACTCATTTCCTATGATTGTTAATGAACAAACAATTATTCAAAAGGGAACAGTTAGACATTTTGCATTAGAAGAACACACTCTACTATTGTCATTCTTCACTGATAAACAATTTAATGAGTGTATTCTGTTCAAAGAACAGGAATATATATGTAATTTCGATAACCTGTAAAAGAATACTAATGCTTATCCCTGTATTCAAGAAATTGTGTTAAACCAAAGCCAAGAAAAAGATGTACGTACCACAAACTATGATAAAAGTTTTGAAGCACTTATGATTGAACAAGAAATCTTTGTATTTTCACTAAATACTGTTGTAGCTAAAATTAAATGTCACAACATTAGTACAGAAATAAAGATTAAAAATGTTAAATATTTTACAACATCACGTCAGTTAGTGATAGCAAACCAATTTTATATTATAAACCCTATGTTTTCACAACATAAATTCAACAAACATGTGCCATATAAGAATTACTCATATATAATCACAATTTTTGAAAGTAAATTGTATTTTTCCTAACTATACAAACCTGAGGTCCTTTACATTAGGAATTACTTTCAGCGGAGGCTGAAATGGCCGTTAAACTCTTGAACAAGGTGGTTGGCAGTAACTACTGCCAGGCAGGTGGGAATACCCGCCTGCCCGGATATAAACATTCCAGTTTGCCTTTCGGTCCAGGTTCAGATTGAGGGGTAGCATGAGGCAGGCATAATATGTAATGTAAAGGATTTCAGGTTTGTATAGTTACGAAAAATACAATTTACTTTCAAAAATTGTGATTTGTTCTGACACGATACACAAACCATCGGTCCTTTACATTAGGAAGACTCACTGATTGGAGGGAGGAATCTGAGCAAGTCTCTTGAACTAACTGGAGTTCTGCACACCTGGGCTACTCCTCCTAGTCGAAAGAGCAAGGAGGAATAGCGTGCCTCTGACATATTGATCGGACTGTAGGAACTGCAAGATCAAATGTCAGATACTGGACCTTTTCGCATGAGTGAGAAAACATAACTCCTACGAAATAGGCTGGAAGGATCTAGAGTCGGAGGCAGTAAGGGAAAGCTGAGACAGGGTTCCCTTATTGCCAGTCTCTCCTTCCTCCCCTTGCTAGAGGAAGGAGCAGAATTCCTTCTATGATTCTGGAAGAAAAATAGAATGGGTGCTCGATCTGTAGTCTTACCGCATCAGCGCTAGATCCAGCAACTACTGGTTCGAGTCCTATTCTCATCCTGAAGGAGGAGACATAGGAGGACAGGGGAAGGATCCAAGGGCCTGTGGGCAAGAAGACCACAGGAAAACAATAGTGTGGTCTATGAGACCACGTCTTGCTTCCAGACCGACAGAAACTTCCCGAGGATGGAATGCGCTCTCAGGTGGAAAGTACCAGTATTGTCATTGCCAGCTGCCAAGTACCTCCTTCAATTGCTACACAAAGCCAGAAGAAAGTTGCGTCCTTAGACATTTCTTCCTTAAGAGAGAGAGAGTACTAGCGAAAACATCGACGACATCCAGGTTAGGAATGTCGAGCCTTTCGGAAAGTACCACAGCTCCCTAATAGGACAAAGTAACGAATGATCTGGATAGACACAAAGTCCAAGGAGGAGAGGAACAGGAAGGACTCAAACCTGACAACAGATGCCGATGGATTCAAAGTCCAGCTACGGCATCCGAGAAGGAGTCGAGGTATTGATCCCCCATCCCTGTTCTTCCATCTTCTACGCCAAGGCCAGAGCAAGGATAAGAGATGGTCTTAAGAGGGCACATCTCTATCCGACGACTCTTGTAAGGGCGTGTGCAGAGCACAGGACAGGAACCCTACACGAGAGTCACATGCCACCCAGGGAACCGTTCTCTATGACAACACGACCAAAGAAGCTTCTCATCCGTAGCTAAGTCTCGACTGAGGAGAAGGCTACTTTAGATAGAAGACTAGGTCGCAAGGGCCTATGTTCTTCACAAATGAAAGGGAGAGAAGATACCCTTGGCGGAGAAGACGATGAAGTCCAGACCTGAAGAGCGACTCTGACCCGAAAAGAAGTTCCGTCAACGACACCTACCAGCGAAGACGGATCCAGTCCCTGGGACAGTGTTGCAGAAGACTTCAAGAGTTATCCAGCTATATCCATTCCTGCTAGGCGAGAGAACCTGTGCTTGCATGGAAAGCTGGGAGGTCTCTCAGTCCTGAACACACAGGGATGTACTGCCTGAAGAAATGCTTCTTGTGTAGCTGCTACAGGAGGTTGGGTCAAGCAGAACTCTTCTCGGTACCTTGGCTATTTGGTTGGCCGAAAGGCAAAGTCTTCCAGCATTTGTCTGTAACTCGGGGTGAGCAATGCTTGTGAACCCCTAGCGAAACAGACAAATACGGAGGGAAAAACGCAGATATCGATTTTTTCCCAAAATGACAGCATGCCTCACCATAGTGGCCCCTGGGTCTGGTACAGAGGAGCGAGAAAAACTACCGACTTGTTGTGCAGGGATGCCTCAGAAAGATGGTAGGGATTTCTCAGTTGAGCAGTCTCTTTGTGAATCTTCGTGAAGAAAAGAGTGAGCAGCACGTTCCGTCCTGATCATTCAAACCCAAGGCCAAGCTCGCCTACCAAAACATCCCCACCGGGAATGCATCTGGCTAATTGAGCTGTCGAGTGAGCTATAGAACACTCAAGTACCTGCAAATGCTGACAGATGAAACAGGAGGAAAAAACGATTCCTTCTTCTTTGTCGACAAATGCCCAGGATGGTGATGAGAAGGTATTAATCATCTCGGTCACATATCTACAAGACAAGGTCTTACCGGTGTGCACCTATTCTTCAATTGGTGAATCCATATTCGAAGGTTCCTTCAATCAAGCATTAGCCTAACTCTTTCCTCATTCTTCAAAGAGGAAAGAAGGATGGAGGAATGGAAGCAGACCTCCATTCTCCACCATGGGGAAGCTTCTGCAAGATGACAGGATACTGAGACAATTAGCTCTAGCCAGGCTGGCATTTCCCGAATCGGGAGCATGGGAGAGGAAGTGGGATGATGAAAAGAATTGCCGAGACCTAAGGGAAATGGATACTTCTCCTAAAGGAATCCATTCCCTAGTCTCGGTAATGTTGCTGACTGCTCCAGAGACTCAATAAGTTTCATTTCATCCAGGTATCACCAGCGGGAGAACTTCTTCCCGGTTGATACTTCTTTCTCTCTTCCCTTCTTCCCTCCTCCCTTATGGAAAAGAGGGTGGAAAGAGACAGTTATGCGCACTTTCCTAGAAGGGAAGAAGAGGGCTATGTGTTCCGCAATCTTCTTCCGAAGCCTGGGACTTCTTAGGAGTTGAGGGGGCTGGCTTGAACTCAAGGTCGAGTCGAGATGACTAAGACCCCAAGGTCTTGGCCATTGCCCAAAGGACAAGGCAGTGGCCTGGTATGAACCTTGATTACCGAGGTATCTGGCAAATCTCTGAGAGAAAGGCAGAACCAAGTAAAGGTTTGTTCCTAAGGGTCGAGCCAACTTGGGACTTACGAAACCGGAGATCCGAATTGGTACAAAGTCGTCCTTCTTAGAACCAGAATTGCCCACAGAACTGCAGTCGGCAAGACCCTCTGAGGCAAGAAGAATTTGTATTCTGTCAAGGAAAGGGAGAAGATTGGTGTCTTGACCTGAATGAACTCCTTGTACGAAGAAAAGAATTCATCTGGACGAGAACACTCTCGGAAGCCAGGACCGTGGCAGTCCCCAACACTCTCGGCCCCTCGGGAACTGCAAGGGTTGCGAGTGATAAAGATGATATATATTATTCATTGGGGGAGCCGCAGTCTCATCACAGGGATCCTCACACCAACGAATTGGCGCGAAGTTCTCCAAAAAACGAGGGCGATTGCAACTTGAAGAGGAAGACCCTCGCTGTTTCCAAAGTGTGAAACTCCTGTACCTCTCCCCTTGGAGGGAGACCCTGACAGATCCCATGAAACCCTCCTCAGCTACCTGATTGTACTACACGATAATCGGGGAACCGACACCCAAAGTAAGTTTGTCAGAGCTCTCTTTGTCCGTCTCGCACCTCTCGGAACAGCCGAGAGGAAAAGAGAACATGTGAGGAGAAAGCGTACCCGTACCTGTCCTGCCAGTAAGACCAGCAGGAGAGGCCAACCATGAGCGATAATCAACCGAAGGAGATTACTGCCACACTGGGGAAGAACAGTGCTTGTGCCGTGGCAAAGCGCTTTCCTGGGAAAAGCAGAAAGTTCACCCGAACAGAGCTGAGAACCCGATTTGGAAAAACCAAGTGGGGTCAAGCCGAGATGCACCAAACCAAGCTAATCATGCGAATGCGATCCCACTGGGTGGTATGCAGTGGACTGGGAGTAGGCAGTGGACTCGGGGCGAGCTGAGCTGAGCCGAGTCAGTCTTGCAAGCACGACCAGGGGCTGGGCGGGGCAAGCAAGCCGAGCCAAGCCGAGCCGAGCCGACTGCGCGAACACAATCGGCATTGGACAGGGTGGAACTGTTCTGCCGTGAACTAGCGCTAGTTTCCCGAACTCTAAACTCCTTCCAGGCCGAGGCCCTTCGAGAAGAAGGTTCAAAGGGGAATTCTGTGTCTGCTATCGTGGATGCTTGAACCCTAAGGTTCAAGACACAAGGATGAAACCCCATCAAGCAACCGAAGCAGCTGGCGGGCAGTAACGAGACATCTGGTGTCTCGGCACTTTCTCCAGTCCTGTGCCTCTCATCAGGAGAGCACTCATGATTAATAGAATTCGAGTGACCCATGAGACTCCCAAAAATCAGGAGCGGATGCTTTCGGTTTCCAAAGAAATCGAAAAGAGCCAGGCATGGAACCATCCTTACGCGCAGATTTCCACAAGAGAAACTTGTCTCCCGGAAGAGAGTCAGTCCCTTAGAAGTCACGCAGGACTCTCGAAGGGAATCTGTTCCCTGCTTCTTCTGGTGTTCGAACTGATAGGATCGAGACACCAGACTGGGAACCGGAACGAGCACTAGTAAGCACTTGAGGAGCGCTTGTGGTGCTGGCAGGAACAGCAGAGACACCTGGGTGCTTCAGCCCTTTCTCTCGCACTGCTCCCGAACTGGGCTGGGGAAAAGTTAAGTATACCTTAGTTTTACCAGACCACTGAGCTGATTAACAGCCCTCCTAGGGTTGGCCCAAAAGATCAGACTTATTTTAAGTGGCTAAGAACTAATTGGTTACCTAGCACGGGACCTACAGCTTACTGTGGAATCTGAACCACATTATAGCGAGAAATGAATTTCTATCACCAGAAATAAATTCCTCTCGTTCTTCATTAGCCGGCCGAAGACTCGAACTTGGGCCTAGCGAGTGCTAGCCGACAACTCTACTGACTCGCCCAATGAGGAACTACTGGGCTGGGGAGAGTACTCTCCAGACCAGATCGGGATACTCAATATTCCATAGAATCTTGAGCACTCGGAGTGGCTTGCAAATGAGCGCCCGACGAAGCCCCCGTCTTAGAGGTGGAACCTCTAGGACTGGGAATGGGATCGCAAACCGAGGTCTGCGCACCCACGGCTCCTGAAACACAAAACCCAGGGGTATGCAAATCGGTTTCCTAACCCGAAGGTCGGGAAGAGCCAATGAGAGACCCACTGCCTCCTCAGAAGGAGGCAGTCCCTAGACGTCAAAGGGCATCAAGGGTAAAGAAGCAGCCTTCCTCTCCTTCGGCCGACGGAGGTCTGTCCAGATTCCAGGACCCCCTTGGACCTTGGGAGAGAAAGGGTAGAGGCAGCAGAAGACGAAATCGAAGGTAAGCTGAAGAAGACGTAGGCTACTTCCACAGGGCAACTTCCTTCACCTTCACTTTGACATCTTCTACAGGATGGTGGACACGAAACATCGTAACCTCCAGGGCAGCCAGGCAGGAACACAATGGAAGCGGCCCAGGACACGACCACCAGGAGAAGCAGCAGGCTCCATCAGGACAACCGATGCAGGAGCTAAGGCAGCGGTTCAGCAGACAGGAGCTACTGTAATGGCCAGGAACGTTGCTTCCACAGGGCACCTTCCTTCAACTTCACTCCGACAATTTCTACAGGATGGCGGACATCGTAACCTCCAGGGGAGCTAAGCAGGAACAGAACGGAAGCGGGCCCGGGCACCACCACCAGGAGAAGCAGTAGGCATGGCCAGGACAGCCGATGCAGGAGCTATGAAAGCGGTTCGGAAGGCAGGAGCTACAGCAACGGCCAGGAACGTCCCATGACAGTCACCACCAGCGACAGGAATGATCAGGGCGGCTGCGGCAGGAGACCAGGAAGAGCCGCCCAGAGACTGTCGTCGAGTTAATAGGAGCATAACACAGGAAACAGCACGAGCAGATGGACCACAGATATGCCAGAGGCAGTGCCACGGCATGCATGAAGGCCAGCAATGACAGCGATCAATCCACATCGGTGGGAACAGAGTCGGAACAATCCCGACGTGGAACTGTCATTCCAACCAGGTACTGTGGTCGGTTCCGAAGCAACAATGAATGAATGTCGAGACTCCATCATGCAAGATGTCCCCTGAGATACAGCCAACTACTGCTGTGTCTGCAATGCTCACTGTCAACCTGAAAGAAAAAGCAAATATGATTAGCAGAGGGAGACTCCTCTCGCTACGAGGGGAACTGCCCTACGCAGCGAGAGGAGGCCCCTAGAAGAGACACCTGACTGCCCACGTGGCAGCCCACTCCTCGCGGTCTTTGCCCGACGAGAGAGCGAAGGGCAAAGGAGAGAGATCTGTACTGAAGGAGAGATAAGGAAGAATCTACAGGGAGAGAGAAGGACGGAGGGGAGGCCACCAAGGGCGCCGTGGAAGTGGAGCTTACTAACGACGCCCGCAACCTACCCCCAACACAACTCTAAGTGCAGGCAGCGAAAACAACACTCACCACAAGTAGGAAGGAAGTACTCATGCCCCTTGTACACGGAGGGCGGGAGCCCAGGATGGGAGGCGAATTCTTACAACCCAATCAATGTAGGGAAGCGAAGATATTACGTCCCAATCTAATAGCTCCGAACATACAGGGGAACGCTTCAGTATCTAAATAAAGGGCTACTGGAAGAGAAGTATTACCACTCAGTTACGCCCCTCTAAATACGCCCTTGGCCGTCAAACCCAAGACACAGCGCAAGGGAACGACAGCTTATGCAAGGTTATCACAATTCGTGGGTTTGTATTCATACATATCAAACATGCGTAAATATACACAAAAATACAGAAAGATCCCACCGGGATAGTAAGAGCTTAACGACAGTCAGGCAATGAGATCCGAAACCACGTCTGTACCGCATGATGGCCGAAAGCAAACTGGAATGTTTACATCCGGGCAGGTTGGTATTCCTGCCTACCTGGTGGTAGTTACTGCCTAACCACCTTGCTCAAGAGTTTAACGGCTGTTTCCAGCCTACGCTGAAAGTAATTCGTAATGTAAAAGACCGACGGTTTGTATATCATGTCGGAACAAATAGATAAATTTAAGTTGTCTCAGTTAGAATTAAGGAAGCTTGAAAATTTGAACTATGTTGATGAATATTTCTACTACAAAGAAACTGTCTCCCCAATTTTATCAATAGTAAATCTAGTGGTAATAGTAATAACTGTTATATTGTTTATCCTGGTAGTGAGAAATCTTATTATCAGAAAAATACAAGGGATATTGACAGAACTCAATAACAACATTAACTGACAATTGATGTTAACATTATTTGTACAAGATAGTTTATTGTTCATATGTTCATTAAATATATTTATAAATTAATATACAATACTTATTATTTGATATGTTTGATATTCTAATATAATTTTTTTTTTAGAATGTTTAATGAACTTCTGTCTTTTCCTCCACAATAGGAGAAACAATTTTTATTATATCCATTACAGTTGTATCCATTTTATTATGTTTAATTAAACATTGAAGACAATGTTTGGTAGGTGACCGAGTGATGTAATGATAGCTAGGAGAATATTAATTATGAATAGAGTAAATATGAGAGAGAGAGAGAGAGAGAGAGAGAGAGAGAGAGAGAGAGAGAGAGAGAGAGAGAGAGAGAGAGAGAGAGAGAGAGAGAATAACGAAGCAGAGGGAGTAACAACACTTCCTGTGTCATGATTAGAAAAGCAAAACACGGGCGCGAGTTTAATCTAAGGCAATCGTGACAAGAATGTTTACCTGTCTCACCTGTAAGCTTACCCTGCAACTCTCGCCGGAACTAAAGACTTCTGGTGACGTCATTAGTCCCACCTACGAAGGAGGGATTAATTCATCTAATTACACCCAAAAGGACATCGTTAGATAAGTTCCAACCACTTAGGACATCTACCAAGGCAGGACAAGTAGCAATGGTCCACCTATTGTGGGATGGGCATTTCCTTTTCAAGAGCCTTAAGGAAGAAAGGAAGAGGAGCAGAACAGAGAGAACAGGTCAGATAGAAAAGAAGCAGATAGAGAACCAAAGAGAAGATAGAAGATCCATGAGCCTGAGTGGAGTGGGGTCGAGGGCCTCACCAATTGCGGGTTGAGAAGAAAGCAAGGGTCACACTTCGATTCGTATTCATGCTACTAACTTGTATGTACAGTGTTATTTTTACTAGTGTGTTAATGAAGTAAGAAAGCTGCACAGTGTCTTCTTAACCTCCTGGGACTCAATCGCTACAATAACAACAAAGCCAGAAATGATAAAGCAACTATAAAGGAAGTAAAAAACTTCTTTACATGGGCAACGAACAAAATAAATAATAAGAAAGGAATATCATAACATTTGAAGGTGATAAAAGGACATTACAAATGGTGACATATCATTACACTAAGTAAGGTAATGTCTGTAGTAAGCAAAATGGATCAGGCCCAATGTTAGAATATGAAATTAATATAAAAATTAATTACATTACAACACTTCTGACTGGTCTCAGAATTTGTCACTTTTGTTTGACTCATAGATATCTGATATAAATTCATATGAAACAGTCCCTATATGTACAAACTGTAGAGTAATGCTAAGATTTTTTGTGTGAATGCCCAAAATATAATCAACAATGAATGTCATGTTTTGGAAAAATCAAAGATATTTTGTCTGACTCCCACTGTTTTCAATTAGCACAATTATAAAATTTTTAAAAAGCTACACAGGTACTTAATAAAATCTACACTTATTAATCAATAATGAACAATTATTCAGGCCAACACTGTGAGAGCTAAATAAATTAGTCACCGGTCTGGTTAAGCTACTTAATAATACATAACTGAATACATGATTGTCTGTACTCTACACTACAACACACTATTGTATGGTAAACTTTTTATATACAACATTATACTCCTGGCACTGCAAGTATTTTGTGCGCGTAAATGCCAAAACACATTACCATGTAACGTATATTGTAGTGTACATGTTTTGAGAGAGAGAGAGAGAGAGAGAGAGAGAGAGAGAGAGAGAGAGAGAGAGAGAGAGAGAGAGAGAGAGAGAGAGAGAGAGAGAGAGAGAGTGTTTTACATGCTATGACAGGACCAACAGACAAACCCACATACACATGTGCACTTACAGTACTCCACAGGCCACAAATATAATCTGCACATTGCAAGGCAGGAACAGTAATTCAAAATAAATACAGTGCATTCAATTACCTTCAGCCTTACATGAAGATAGTACAGTGCTGTATGGTATAGTTTAGAAAAAAAAAAAAGCAGAGCAGGACTGGATTTAAATTTTGAGCAAAAACTGAATGTCATACTGTATAAGCATTCAACATTAATCATTTGTACTGTGAAAGTTGCCTGTACTAAAGAAGTTTTAAACAAGATTCCTTTGGTTTGTCAGGTAACTGTACACTGCTCAGCTGTCAGCAAGAGGCACTCTCCTACCTTCACAGGTTTGTTTGGACACACTTCATAGTAAATGAAGTGACATAAATTGTCTTAATTAATTAATTTTTACTTTTCTTTGGGAACAACTACAGTATACAGTATAAAGTATTTGCCACAAACCAAATTGTTTTGCGAATTACCTGATGCTAATTTCTTTTACATCAATTTTCTGCTTATAATAACAAAGGTACATAATGTTTCTACTGGATGATTTTGCAAATAAATATACAGTAACGTGAAAGATACACAATCATAACTGTGAATGAAATCACACTCACAACTGTGGAACTGAAGCTTCCTTGGGAGTAAGGATCCCTACTTCTTTGACTTCATAACTCTTGCTTGTGTGAGCAGACGAAATATGATCGCCCTTTCTTACTGTTCCATCAACGACTAACAGTAAAGATACAGCACCCTGTAAAATTGGCATAACAGAGTACAATATTATAGTATGAAACATGCATTTATTGTCAAATGTGATACATATTTTTTTTTATTTCTAATATAGGTCCAGACAAGAAATTCTCCAAATAAAAAAAGAATCCACTAGGTGCATACTGCACCTGTATATGTATGAATTTATTTGTGTGTGCAGGTATGTATGTATGTATACATACATACATATATATATATATATATATATATATATATATATATATATATATATATATATATATATATATATATATATATATATATACATATATATATATATATAATGTAATCCTTCAATTACCCAGATTAATAGAGCCAAGGGTATGTCGGATAATGGTGAAATCCAAATAATGGCAAGTAAAAAATCTAAGGGTGCTGAAGGCCAACTCTGTACCCTTCCTCACCTAACTTTGTCAGTTCCACAACTGTAAATACTCAGTACATTATGCTGATAAACAAACACCATCATACTTTAAACTGAAAACTTTATGCCAAAGGCAATTATCTACCTTTTTTCCCCATATCTGTAAAATAATTTACTGCATAAATACACTTTGAAGAAAAATATAACCCCCTTCATTTTCTCTCCCTAGTAGATGACACAGTTCAGAAGGCAGGTAGCCTCCCTGTGTTTACCCACAACCCTACCATGGTTTTATGACCTTTAATGCATTTTTACACAGCTAATTCCCAATCAGTTGTTACCATACTGTATTACCATACACAAGAAAAAAAAGGGATTTTGACAAAGGAAAAATCTATTTCTGAGGGAGGCCCCGTGTCACCCGGTGAAATTCCATACTAACACGAATTTCTAGGTATAAATATTGCTAAATATACCAGAGAAAAAAGCTTTCAGGAATGTTGGAGTTACTACCCCAGATCGAGCATCTTCTAATGAAGACGTCAGTATAACCAAGGGTGAGTGAAGGATCACAACCACAGAGCCATCCCATCCCCATGTCAAGATCCCCGGGAAGAGCGAGGGGCCGTACCAGCGCCCACGCTCACCCGCCCGCCAAGCGGCGACTCCAGTGCCATCTGAACTCATTCCAGACTAGCACCACCCCCAGACTTGGCATGAGCAAGTAGGGGGGGCAAATCTGCTCCTGGGAGGGTCACCGGGTGACACGGGGCCTCCCTCAGAAATAGATTTTTCCTTTGTCAAAATCCCTTTTCTGAGCTCAGCCCCGTGTCAGCCGGTGAAATAGTGACAGAGAATCATGCCAAGACTGCAAAGCTACAACAGAAAAAAAAGGTGATCAGAAGAAAAACACATGCTATGAAAAAATAGATTTAATATGATATCTCATCAAGGAAAATTAGATTTAATAACAGGTAAGTATGGGTGGAACAACACACACCCAAAAATATAAAGACACAATGAAAATGTAAACTTAATCTAAGAACAAAGTAGAATGACAAAAATACAATATAATTAGGGGTGGAATAAAAGACTCCTACAACCTAATGGTATAAACAGTAAATATAAACTTAAATCTAAGAACAATGAGATATATACAAAACCAGGAATTGAGGTACATGAAGCAAAATAAAAACCGCTCCAGTACTTCCATCTTAATCTAAATCCACAGCATATCAAAACCAATCAACAAGACAAACAATAACCAGGTAATACTAGTATCAATTATGAGGAGCAAGGCAGTGAGGCATGATTGATCCAGAAAGGCAGGCAGAGAAATAAATGAGGCAGGTGGGCGGGGGGGGGGAAGGAAAGGATTAAGGATAATTAAGGTGGGGAGATGACACTCCCCACAGCCACTGTAGAAAATTTCAGAGCTTCGAGTGATTTTAAATAGTGGCGTTTAAACACTAGAGGTGATTTCCAACCCGTATACTTGGTAAGTTCAGCAAAATCCATATTATGAAAATAATTAGTAGAGGTAGCTACTGCACGGATATCATGAACCTTTGGGACTGAATCCGGGTTGGCTTGTTTAATAAAATACAGAATTTGCTGTCTTATAGCGTTCAACGAAAGAGTTCCACCTTTTTCCCCTGATAAAAAGAGGACCCGACTTATACTGTGGAGTTCTTTGTAGATAAGACTTTAAGGTATATACTGGACATAAGGATTGGTCCTGAGGAAGAGGCACCACCTTCCAGGGGGACCACCTGTCCTGAGGGTCTTCATTCTTAGCCAGTAGGGAAAGGAGGATTTCTCCGGACGGGAGGAAATCAACATGATCATCACCTCTAGCGAGGGCCGATAGCTCTGAAATTCTGGCACCTGAAGCCAAGCTAATCAGAAACAAGGTTTTTCTTAACAGATCCAGATACGAGCATTGTGAGTTATCAATGTCAGTGGCTAATTTCAAAACATCGTTGAGGAACCAGGTAACAGAATGTGGGCGTGTTACCGGCCTCAAACGGGCGCATGCTCTAGGGATGGAGGAGAAATATGAATCTGTAAGGTCGATTTTGAAACCATACAAAAATACCTTCTTTAAGGCTGATTTAACTGTAGTAATAGTGGCCGGGGCAAGGCCTTTTTCAAACAATGACCTAAAGAAAGAAACCGCTAGGTTAGTAGTCATAGTTTGAGCTCCAGATGCCTTTAAAAAGGATGCCAGTTTTTTGACTGCTGAATCATACTGTCTGAGAGTAGAATCTCTCTTATCAGATTCTAGAAACAGAGTGTTGACGGGGTCAATGTTTGCTCCCTTTTTTGCAGCAAACTTTATAAAGTCCATAAAACCAGGGCATTCTGAATTCTTAAGGAAGCTGACACAGTCTTTGTTTGTACTACTTGGGTCAGTCTGGGTTTGGGTATCTGATGACACCGCAACTTGAGTTCCTGGAGCAGAGGGAACCAGTTGCTCTTCGGCCAATAGGGAGCTACCAGAGCTAGTTGGCCGTTGAATGACCTGAGTTTGTGCAGTACTTTCAACAACATGTTTATTGGGGAAACAAGTAGATCCTCTCCCAACAGTTCCAATCTATGGACATCGCATCCATGTGCGAAGGCCTGGGGTCCAGGTTGGGAGCCACATAACAGGGAAGCTTGTGATTGTTCTCCGTGGCGAACAGATCCACTTGGAGTCCCGGAACCCGGCGGCGAATCCAATTGAACGACTCCCGTCCAGAGACCACTCCGTCTCCAACGGAGTAGTCCTGACAGAGAGTCCGCCACCACGCCCCGCACCCCGCTAGGTGGGTGGCTGACAAATGCCAGCCGTGCTTGTTCGCCAGGGAGAAGATAGCTACCATCACCTGGTTTACGCGACCTGATTTGGAGCCGCCCCTGTTGATGCAATGAACCACCACGGCGCTGTCCAACACCAGCCTGATGTGAATCCGGCCGGCGGGGCGGAGTTTCTTGAGAGTTAGAAACACTGCCATAGCTTCCAAGGTGTTTATATGAAACTGTTGGAACATTGTAGACCATGTTCCTTGAACTTTTTATTTTGGTGAGTACCCTCCCCAGCCGCTTAATGAAGCGTCTGTGTGGATTACCAACGCCGGAGGGGGAAATTGGAGCGGAACCGACTTCGACAGGCCACTGGCTGTGGACCATGGTCGGAGCCTTGTTTTCAAGATTCGCGGGATTGAAGAGACCCTGTCTCTGAGTCTGACATTGGCTCGTCTCCGCCACACTCTGTTTATATCTTTTAGTTTCGCTTTCAAGAGCAGGTCCGTCACTGAGGCAAACTGAAGGGAGCCGAGAATTCTCTCTTGAGACCGGTGGGATGCTGCTTTGTCCTTCAAAAATTTCCTGGTAGCGGAGGCAATCTCCTTCCGCTTAGATGGCGGGAGAGACAGCCTGTACGAGGATAGGTCCCACTGGAGACCTAGCCACTGAAACCGGGACTCCGGAGTCAGGCGGGACTTCTCCCTGTTCAACTGAAAGCCTAACGACTCCAGGAACTTGATCACTATGGCTGTAGCCTTTCGGCACTCCTGAACTGTTGGAGCCCAGATTATCCAATCGTCCAGGTAAGCCGCCAGGGAGATCCCCCGGGACCGCAGTTGCTGAACGACTGTTTCCGCCAGTTTCGTAAAAATTCTGGGGGCTACATTGAGTCCGAAAGGCATGACTCTGAAGGAGTAGGCTTGTTTCCCGAGCTTGAAATCCAGGAAGGGAGAGAAGTTCCGCGCAACCGGGACGTGATAGTAAGCGTCTCAAAGATCGATAGAGGTGGTGACGGCTCCACGCTGTAGTAGAGTCCGTACTTGAGCCACCGTAAGCATGCGAAACTTGTCGCATCTTATGTAGCGATTTAGACGTGACAGATCTAGAATCACTCTTTGCTGATCGGAATCTTTCTTTGGAACAGTGAACAACCTGCCTTGAAATTTGAGGTGTCTTACTTCCTTTATTGCTCTCTTGTTGAGAAGCTCCGTCACAAAATCCTGTAGGGTTTTGGAGGGGGGTTGGTAAAACCTGGTCAAGGGAGGGGGATCCTTGATCCAGCTCTAACCCAGACCTTTGGACACAATACTGTGTCCCCAGGGACTGAAGGACCACTGGTCTCTGAACCAGTAAAGGCGACCACCTACCTGACTGGTCTCAGTGGGAGGAAGAGGGTTTGTTTCCTCTACCACGGCCTGATTTTCCCCGGGAGGCAGATCCAGCTCTGCCTCTGTATGGGGCTCGACCTCTGCCCCCCCTTGCGCTTCTATTAAGGCCGTGAAAGACCCCACGGCCCTCATAGGTGGAACTGTACGCTGGAGAGGAGACGTACGATGGTGCAGCAAGGGGTTGGGCTGGTTGAACCAGCACGTATTGATGGGGTTGAGCCTTGGAGGTGGAGGGTTGGCCCACCGCCGAGACTGGGACAGCCTGAACCATTGTCTGGGGATGAGGCCTCCTGTGCCTCCTGAATCGTTTCCCCGACTTACCCTGGGAGCTGCCAGCTTCGGGGGTTTTCCGCTTGAAGGCGGAGATACCCCAACGAGAGCGTAGGCTTTGATTGGCCCTGGTAGCCTCGCTCAGGACTTGTGAGACTTCGTTCTCTGGGAATAAATTAATCCCCCAGATGGAACTCTTCATGAGCTTGTTAGGCTCATGACGAATGGTGGTATCCGCGAAAATGAATTTGCGGCACTCCAACTTCGCCATCATGAAGTCATACAGTCTGACTGAAAACCTGCCAACAGGGATTTAGCCAGAACCTGAAACAGCTGCTCGTCTGCACAGGAGACGGCGACCGCTTCTGACAGGCACAAGGAGTTTAAGGACCGGCTGAGTCTAGTCCGTGCCTCAAACTCCGCCTTCAGGAGAGCTTCCGGGAGTTTAGGAAGCTGCTCGCTGAACTGAGAGGACGCACAGAAAGCGTCCAATTTACCCACTGTAAAAGTGGACGGGGCATCCTTCCAGAACTCCTCACCTCCCGGGAATACCAGGGATGTGAAGTCCGTCTCCCTGAGCTGAGGCAAGGGTTTGCCTTCGAAGCAAGCCTGAGCCGTCGCCAAAGCAACTTTGTTCAGGCAGGGAGTGGGCAACTTATCACCCAGGGAAAACATGGCGTAGTTGCCCTTAAACGGAGTCAGTTTCGTATTCTCTGCCTGCCACTCCGTAAGAGTGCGCAGCAGAGCAGATTGGGCCTGGTCCCTAGGGAAGATCACCGTCTCCTTAGGGACCTTGTCTGATCGTACCCAGGCTTCCTCCGTCAGCCTAACGAAGCCTGGGTAGGGGGGCAAGAGGTCAGGGGGGAAGAACTCCAACTCCTCCAGACGTCTCGTGCCCAGACCCTCGATGGTCAGGGTATCCTCATGGCGAATGGCACAAAGAACAAAACGCCACGGGTTCCCTACATCAAAAGGAGGGAGGGAGGCAGTATCAGGGATCTGGTAACCTGGTCCGGCACCGCCGGAGCGCGCCATATCAGCAATAAGATTCTCCTGACTCTGTAACCTCTCCGCCAGCTTAGAAAGCTTAGAGTCGACCTCCGAAGAGAACTTTGCAAGTAACATCCCGGCAAACGCCTCAGGGTCAAAGGGAGGCTGGCGAGGAGGGCTGGGTCTGGCCGCCCTCTTACTCGCTCCTTTGCCCGAGGTTCCTGGTTTGCTCCCGGAGGCCAAAGGTACGGCAACCTTTGACTTCGACGCGGGGAAAGGGGATGTCTTGCGGGAAGATGAGGACTTGAAGCCCTTCGCCTTCCACGACGCCTTCAACTTGGGGACAGTAGATGGAGCGCTGTCCCTCAAGATAGAAGACTTAGAAAAGCCCTGAAAGGAAGAGGTAGAGGATGAAGGGGAATCAAAGAGGGCGCCCGCCCCCGCTGCCTCACTTACCTCACCACCTACCTGGTCCTGCTCAGTATTCATTGGCTCCAGGTCCAAGTCCAGAGCGGCGACGTCCTCCGAAACCTCCGCGTAAAGAGAATCTTCTAGGAGTGGCTGGGTCACGACCCGGATCTGCTCGATGATGGGTGCGGCCACGTCAGTTGGTACGGCCGCAGCGATCCGGGCTCCGGGGTAGAGCAGATCTCTCAGTTTCTCGTCGAGAACATAGGGTTTCCCCGACAGGACGTTTCTCCCAAACCCAGCCACCCAGGCGCAGAGAGACTCAAGGGACTCCTTCTTGGAGGACTCGTCGGCCGACTCGTCCTGGATGCACCCGCAAAGAGTGAAGCAAACCTCGCAGCCCTCTGGGTGCCAGACGATCAAGTCATCAAGCCGGACCGCACAGCCAGCGTGGGTCCGACACACCACGTGCCCGTAGGGTTGGTGGAGGGTAGCAGTACACCCGGGCTCCTCACAACGAACAGTCTGTAAGTGTAAACAGTAAATGAGCTTACCCTTCTAAGAAACTTAAACTAAGCAGGCAAGGGTATTTCAAACTGTACCACCGGAGTACTCCGGCGGAATGAAAAATCCCCGTCAGAGACGGGCCTACTAGAAAAGTAACTTAAAATTAAGGTAAGCAGGAAACCCCCCCGACTGCCGGAATACTCCGGCGGAACGAGGGAGCCGAATCAACGGGACCTTCACCACAAGGGGTGCCGGGAACAGGACGGCGGAACCCAAGGGTAAGATCACCGGACTCTATAATCATAACAGAAATAAATATAAATATATATCCGACGGCGGGGTGAGCCGCCGGGAAAAACATAAAAACATATAAACATATATCCGACGGCGGGGTGAGCCGCCGGGAAAAATATAAATGCATACATATATAGGGGATGGTAACATAATCGGTTAACAAAGATATACAAATCCACATTCCCCGGAGTCCGGTACCACCCTCTCCGGGGATCTCAAGCCTCTACCGCTAGAGAACAAACGAAGGGTGAGGCTACAAAACACCACAATCCACCAGGGCAGGTGTAAGCGCCAGTCAACCCAACCAGAGTATCTCGAACGCCGGAGCGAACGCGGGACAAGGCTGAGAAGAGAAACCCTGAGAAGGATCGAAAACCTGCTCGATCCTAGGAGAGCGGGTTAACGAAGCACGGGGCTCAGCAAAATGCCACCTGGGACCAGCCCTGGGAGGGAGCGAATCCCTCCACCAGGAAAGATCCCACAACTCGGAGTGGAAGTCGGACACTGACGTCACCCGCTCGAGAAGATGACAAAGAGCTGGACCAGAGTAAATCAGGGTGGAGGGGGAGGGGGGTGGTGGGATAGGGAAGGGAGTAGGCCAGAGCAGAGGAAAACAGGAGACTGGGGAAGAGGCTCACCCACTCAACTTTAAGCCAACCACGCAAGGTAATAATACCAGCTGGAGAGATCATGGCCTACTCCGAAGGAAAGGGAAGGGAAAAACGACTAAGACCTCCATACTCTCACCCCACACATAGACGTAGCCTATGACATAAAACAAGGGGGGAGAAGGAAAGGGGGGAACGAGGGAACAACAGGGAGAGAAATTCCCGAGTCGAAGACCAGCCAGAGCCAAACGTAAGGGAATGCTATAAAAGCATGGAGGAGACACACCCACAGAAAAAACCTCAACCCCTCCGTAAAGGAGGGGGAAGACAGTGGGGTCTCACTCCGCCACCCAAACAACGGTCAGAGGAAGGCACGACAACAGAAACTCCCTCCACCTGCTGACCCTCTCCTCTCGCCTAACCTAACTCAGGTGAAAGGGAGAGCAGGAGGTCAAAGGCGCAATAAAAAGCCTAACATACACTAGGCTACTATAAATAAGATAACCAGAATAAATCACCACCATATGTGCAAAAATAATAAAATAAAATAAAATAATTTTGTGCTTGTGCTAGGCGCATAGCCTAACCGAGGGAGGCGACAGGGTGAGCCTGACGTCCCCACGGAACTATACAAATGTAAACAGTTAACAACATGGTGTCGAGCACTAGCAAAATAATAATAAAATAATTATAAAGCTAAAACTGTCCAAGAAGAAACATCCTGGGGAGTTACCTAAGCGGGAAGATGACAGGAACCCGATGCGGGAACCCCGAAGATACGGATCAAAAACATTATCGTTAGAGAGACACCGAAACAACCCAGCTTAGGAAAAGCCACCAGGATGAATCCTAGGGGAATAAAGATAAGTAATGAGCCGACAAGGAAAAACCCAAACAGAACAAGCTGGACGGGTAAACCTCGCGGACAACATGGCTGGCGTGGGGACGGCGTAGCGTCATAACAAAGCCACATATAATTAATAATTATGGGCTGAGACAGCCAAACTTATCATAAAAACCCCACAATAAGATGGTACTTAACTTGGAAACGGTAAAGCTGCTCGACGACATGCTTGAAGATGAAAATAAGAAGCAAAGCACAAGCCACACAGAAAAAACAAATCGCAAGATCAAGTGCTAGAAATGGAATGAGTTCAGATGGCGCTGGAGTCGCCGCTTGGCGGGCGGGTGAGCGTGGGTGCTGGTACGGCCCCTCGCTCTTCCCGGGGATCTTGACATGGGGATGTCTATCGAGCGTGGCTCTGTGGTTGTGATCCTTCACTCACCCTTGGTTATACTGACGTCTTCATTAGAAGATGCTCGATCTGGGGGTAGTAACTCCAGCATTCCTGAAAGCTTTTTTCTCTGGTATATTTAGCAATATTTATACCTAGAAATTCGTGTTAGTATGGAATTTCACCGGCTGACACGGGGCTGAGCTCAGAAATGTATAGGCTATGTGTGAACTATAGACCTAGGCTTCCCCAGATTTTACTCTCATAGCATCCATTTGCAAAAGCCAAATAACCTATTAAAACTGTACTTAAGATAAAGGTAATGGTAATGAAAATGTTATTTTACTTACAGTATCCATTTATACTGTATTACCATACTGATATATTATCATCGTATTATGTATAAAAAAAAGATCGTCTCACCACCTGTAATGTTTACTTTCTCAGAATCAGCTGATTGCGCCTACTACCGAAAGAATTAGGAAAATAATCTTTTACTCGCTAAAAGAAACAAATGTATTAATGGAATTATTTTTATTTTCTTACATAAATGTAAAATGGGTATGCAAAGGTGAAATAACATACTTATGTTGAAGTAAAATCCCTCAAAATCGCAAAACAGCTGTTTCCCGATTCGCTTGTTTACCAGTGTAAACATACCTCAGTTCCAGTTCCTCCCGCCCCCCTCTCTCTCTCAGTACTATACGTACAGTCACTCAAAAATGTTTTGCAACATGTTCCAGAAGTTTTCGTTCACCTAACAGTAATTTGTTCTTTTGATATTTACAAGGAAATGTAATTTTCTTATTCGATTTTGGTTATTAATCATATGGTTAACAGCATAAAAAAAGAATGATGAGTGAAAAATTCATATTACATAAAATGCCGAAACATTTTGAAAAATTTAACTTCAGATGATTGGGCAAAAGAGTCAAGGAAAAAACTATTTCGAATCCAGATAAAAGCTTATTGACTAATAAAATAATATTGAATAATCATCAATGAAATTAAATATAAATAAAGAAAGAAAGAATTTAACCATTATCATTGTCAAAAACAAAAAAGAAAAAATCTCATAACGTCGTATGTTATCGTGTGACTCCACATTCGGGCAGGAAAGTTAAACTAAACTGTCTTGTCACTTGCACCGATAAGATGGGCAACAGACTCAGCTACACCACAATCATTAGCTTGCAGGAGACTAATGTTTCTATCGTAGATATTGCTCGGCAGCTTAGCGTAAATAAAACAACCATGTATACAGAGGCGTTGTGAGGGAGGGGCTGGGGGGGACATATGTCCCCGGGCGCAGCATTGAGGGGGCACCAAATTGAAGTTGGGAAGACATCTATTTTGGGAGAAACGGGGTGATGAAACCAGTAACTTAGAATCTTTAAGTTTTTATGAGTTTTCAGTACACATTTTATATTTAATGAAGAATGACTTCCTTTAATGATCATTATATATAAATGTAATCATTATGTGTTCATTACTATACTATCAAATTTTATTACGTACTTATAAAATAAGTGGTTCTGTGACTGTGAGTCAGTGCAAAGATATTGGATAGTTACCTCCCGTCAATCTAGTGTTTCGTTTTCTTTCGTGAGCATTTTTTGTGCATAACAAACTGCAGACAATTATTTCTGCATTTTCATAAAGCTGAGGCTGATGTTATTACCAATACATAAAGTATTTTATTTATCTTTTGCAACGAAAAATATAGTAAAAAATTTTAATTTATGCTACTTTTTTTTTTATTCTCGAATGAGAAAGACGTCAGTCACAACAACACTCAAGCCGTCAACACAATTTCACAATTTTATACACGCCGTGAGAACCAAGGTATGAAAAAGTTAGCACAGAAGGTAGCCACAGAGTCCAGGCCCCAGAGGTAGACTAAATCAATTTTACTAATACAAGACTAGGAAGTGATTGCTAATTTGTCTTAAGCGGCTATTACCAGGGTAAGTTTTGCGTGAGGACAGCACCTGGTATTCCATCAACCATCATCTCAGCATGCTCAGGCTAGCATAATCACAATATACTGCTTAAACAAAGTCTCCAATCCAAAGTCCCCTTCATATTTGTCTGCTGAAGTTCAAAATGAATTCATCCAGATTATTGTATCTACTGTTAGAAGCACTTTACTGAATGACATCCGAAGAGCTAAGTGTTAATGTAAAATGCTTGATTCCACTCCAGATACTGCACACAGGGAACAAATGTCAGAGATCATAAGATATGTACAGATAAACTATGAAGAAAAAAACAGTTTGCATGAAAGAGAGCTTCCTTGGATTTATTCAAGTACACCAAAAGGATGCAGCAAGTACGATAAATGTAGTAATGAAGCAGCTGGAGAAAGATCAATTGCCTTTTGAAGACTGTCGTTCTCAGTGTTATGATAATGCTGCTGTCATGTCTGGACACAAATCAGGAGTACAACAAAGCCTTGCTACAGTGAACCCTAAAACAATATATGTGAACTGTAACAACCACTCACTAAATTTGGCTGGGGTTCATTCCGCTAGTCGTGAGGTAGTGATGGTCACATTTTTTGGAATTGCACAGGCAGCGTATGTTTTTTTTTCAAGGTCAATCTATAGATGGGAGAGATTAAAGAAGAATTTGCCTATATCTGTGAAAGCTGAATCTGAAACACACTGGAGTGCTAGAGCTGATGCAGTTTGACCCATACATGAAAATGTGGGGGATTTGGTCCAACTTTTAGAGACCTTCGGAAGTGATTAGAATGAGACAACAGATACCTGAAGCGAAGCAACACAGCTATTGAGCAGATTTTTGACATTTGATTTCTTTGCTGCCCAAAGTTTTTGGAACACTCTACTTACCAAGATTGACAGAGTCCAGAAGCGGCTGCAGGATCCCAAATTGAATTTCCATGAGGCAGCACAAGATAGCCAGGCGTTGCAAGTTTATTTCCTTGCTAATCGGGAGGATATCTGCCAGACATCTATCATAAAAGCAAAGGAGCTCTGTCATGCTTGGGATGTGAGAATTGCCAGACGATGTAGAGTTAGGAAAAAGATGCCTGATGAAACTGGAGATGATGCTGCCGCAGGCCTCTCAGCAGAGAATGAGATGCAACATCTGCTAAAAGGTACTATTGACAGAATGCATAATGAAGTGGGCGAACGGTTCATCAGATTGCATAACCTGGATTCAAAGTTTGGCTTTCTTTTGGATATTAAGGAGTTGCTATCTACAACCAATGAAGCATACATCAATGTGGCAAGTTTCTATGACACTGACTTAGATGGCTTGGAACTGTTCAGCGAAACTGTAGATTGCAGAATGCTGCTTAAACACGAGATGATGTTCTGATATCTAACCCACAGGAATTACTTTGTTTCATTGTACAATATGGGGATGAAAGTGTTTTCCCAAACCTTCGAGTTGCCCTTCAGATACTGCTGACCATTGCAGTATCAATTGCTAGGTGCGAGCGATCATTTAGTAAGTTGAAACTTATCTTGTCACATCTGAGAACATCTATGGGGCAAGAGATTGTCAGCTTTGACTTTACTAAGTGTAGAGCAAGAGATAGCAAACAAAATAAACTTTGATGATGTGAGAGACAAATCTGCAGCTGTAAAAGCTAGAAAGATAAAATTGTAAACATACTGTAATGTGCATCAATACTTAATGTACTACAATTCATTGTCAATCCCTTTCTTTGTTTAGGTTTTCTGCTATCAATATCTGCCTAATTATCTTTACACTCTAATACCTTTATACCATCTTATTTCCTTGCATATGGTTGATCCTAAGCATCCATCACTTTAATCTTTTTGTTTTCATTATTTTGACGCATGTTAAAAATTCTTTAAAGAAAAGTAAGGTTTATAGTTAGTGAACTAATTCATCTTTGTTCTTATATGTTTTCTTTTCAGGCATTATAACTATTCAGTCTTTTACCACAAATTCTGTATTTTTTTTTAGTATTAATTTCTATGCTGGCAACAAATTGTAGATTTTCATGATTTTCTTAGCCCCCTGTATTCCCTAATGTTTAACTCCTTTTTAACTCAAATTTATTTAATTTGCCACTTGTCTTTGGTTATCAAGAGTTACTGGTTACTGTGATGCTTTACTATAATCTACACTTTAGCTAGGTATTTTATCAACATTTTATCAACATTATTTTCCGCTTCGGCGCTAGCTCCCGAACGCCGCCGGCATACGGGAGACATTTTTGTAAATAGGGCTTCGGCGTTTAAGGGTTAAGAAAAATACAAAAAACCCCCTTATTCACGGGGGATGCGTACCACACGGGCCCCCCGTGAATAGCTAAAATCTGCGAACACTTAAAACCCTTCTTAAAACACGTAGAATTGCCTATTTTGATAGTTCAAACACACAAAAAAAGTAAAAATGCTTATACCTAGGTATTATCCTACTTACGATGGGGTTAGGTTCCAAAAAACCCTCGTTTGTTGGAAAAAACATACAGTATCTTGAATATAGCCTAGCGTACACTATAAAGTATACCCTATACGTACACGGTTTAGTAATTATTAATAACAGCTAATTCTGAAGTTCACGCAGAGTGACTTATAATAATTCTGTACAAAGAGAAATTGAATAACAAACAAGAATTTGCTTAGCCTACACTATGGTATGTCGTATGCATATACCGTAGCCTAGCCTACATTATACTGTACTCTATATTCACATACTGTATTATTATCATATTATACAAACATCAACATAACGAATATGCATCTTTTCCATGGATCTTTTAAAATGTTATGCTTTAATGCACTGTATCCAATAATATTGTAAATATTCTTATACTGCTTTTGTATTATAAATTGTGATCATAGCAATCAATGTTTTGGTTTGGAAATCGATTACACTGCAAGTTTATTTCGCCATATTTAACTCAGTTCAAAGTGCTTTTCTTGCTTCCAGTTAGTGTAAATGAATCTCTAGATACTTTATTTATATGGGGCAAGGTTATTTTTCATTTTACAAAGTGTTTCTAAGTCAAAATATAACTTGAATACATCTTGTTGTGAAATTAATTTAGCTATTTTTTTCATTAATAGATGACGTTGGCCATTTGGGGGCATGTTTGTTTTGTGTACAAAAAAAATCACGATTCCGCTCGCTATTTTCACTCGATTTCATCATAATATGAGCTTTACATATTTAACGTTTACCTGCGTAAAAACAGCAGTAATATGTGTTCTTTCATGTGCAGTAGTTTTGATCAAAATACTCTCTCCAATTTTAATTACGGTTGAGTTTCATCCATGTTGCTGATGCACGATAATTTATAGTCATTAGCAGCTTGAACATTGTTTTCTCAGCTTCAGCTACAGCTTCAGCTACAACTTGCAGCTTACATTTAGCAGTACATTTCCTTGCCGATCTTTTATCCAGACCAAATAAGGGTATAATGTAAAAATATATCAGTCGAATTCTACTTAACATCATTTGTAACATAATTACGATAATTGCTTACTACCATACGGTGGTTGAAATACAAGCAAAACAGTTGTTGTTATCCGAGTCGGTTATAAGCAAAACAACAGTTTCTAATTTGGTTGTATATGGCTGTATGCATTAACGCAAGAGTATAACATTACTAACAATACTTTTATCATTCCCTTTTACTTTTTAACTAGAAGATGGAATAAAGAGATCGAGGAAATGAAGTTGGTCTACAGTAAACCCCTCGTATTCGTGGGGGAATCATTATCGTGCCCCCGCAAATAGCTAAAACCTGCGAATACTGTACTTAGAAAATAAAAACACTTAGAACTGCCTATTTTGATAGTTCAAACACACAAACAAAACTAAAAATGCTTATACAGGTATTATCCCTTATTTACGATGGGGTTAGGTTCCAAAACCCATCGTTTGTTGGAAAAAATGTATCTCGAATATAGCCTAGCCTACACTACGGTATTCGATACCATGTATACATATATGGTAGACTACCATACACTAAAGTATACTCTATACTTACACGGTACAGTATAGTAATTATTAATATCAGCTAATTCTGGAGGCTCATGCAGAGTTGCTTATGATAATTCAACACAGAGAAATTGAATAACAAACAAGAATTAGCTTAGCCTACACTATGGTATATCGTATACATATACCATAGCCTAGCCTACATTATACTGTACTCTATATTCACATATCATATTATATAGACATCAACATAATGAATATGCATCTTTTCCATGGATCTTTTAAAATGTTATGCCTTAATTCACTGCATCCAATAATACTGTATATATTCTTATATTGCTTTTGTATTACAAATTGAGATCACAGAGATCAATGTTTTGGTTTGGAAACTGATTACACAGTAAGTTTATTTTGCTTTATTTAACTCAGTTCAGAGCACTTTTCTTGCTTCTAGTTAGTGTAAATGAATCTCTAGATACTTTATTTATGTGGGGCAAGGTTATTTTTCGTTATACGAAGTGTTTTTAAGTCGAAATATAACCTAAAAACTTCTTGTTGTGGAATTATCTTAGCTATTTTTTTTCCTTAACAGATGATGTTGGCTATTTGGGGGAATCTTTGTTTTGTGTAAAAAAAATCATGATTCCAATCGCTATTTCTGAGTCCAGCCCCGTGTCAGCCGGTGAAATTCCATTGTTGCACAAATTTCTAGGTATAAAATGCTAGATATACCAGAGAAAAAAGAGCTTTCAGGAAAGCTGGGGTTACTACCCCCAGATCGAGCGTCTTCTCCAAGGAAGACGTCGGTATAACGAAGGGTGAGTGAAGGATCACTACCACGGAGTCTCACTCGAAAGATATCTCCCTGTTAAAACCCCCCGAGGAGAGCGGTGAGCCGTTACAGCCCCCACACACAGACGCCCGCCAGTTCGGCGACACCAGCGCCACCTACAACATTCCATTTTCTAGCACGTGACTTACTACCACTCTCTTTTTGTGCTTGTGCCTTTTATTGGATTATTCTTCCAATTAATCATGTCATCGAGCAGCTTTACCATCTCCAAGTTAAGTACCATCTTATTGTGGGGTTTTGTTCGATATTTTGGCTGTAATTGTCTCTGTTTTCACAATTATGAGAACTTTGTTATGACGCCACGGCGTCCCCTGCCAGCCATGTTGACCGCGAGGCGACCCCATCAGTCTTTTTCTGTTGGGGTTGTCTCCTTGTTGTTATATGTTATTATCTGCCCCCTGGTTCTTCTCCTGGCGGGTTTCCTGCGGTGTGGGCCCCCCCCCCTTTTTTGAGTCTTAATAAATTCGATAGACCTTTACGGTCCATATTAGGGTGATGCCCCGTCTAGGTTCCCCCCCAGGCTGGGTTCCTTGCTAAAATTACTTTATTTTAGTCTACATTAAGGCTATATATTTTATTTTTCTTGGCATTGGTGCTCTTTTTTGTTTTTATTCATTGTTTACCTCCTTGAGGTAGCGGCAGCCTCAGATCTAACCGCTTCCCCGAGGTAGGCTACGCACCTCGCATAAGCACATTTTTGTTCATTCTATGTTTTTGTGTGTGATGGTTTATTATGAGTATGGTCATCCCTTGCCTATTACATTAGGCTCGTATTGCTCCCTTCCTCTCGCCCTTTAGGTTAGGCGTGGAGGATCCATCGGGTTGAGGGAGTTTTGGTTGCTGTTTCCTCCGTGGTCGTTCTTTGGGGTGGCAGAGTGAGCCCCTTAGTTCTCTTCCTTCCTTGAAGGAATAGAGTTCATTGGGTGTGTCTCCTCTAGGCTAGTTGCCTTTTTTGCCCCCTCTTTTCGGTCCCGGTTGGCTCTCGGCACAAAATTTCTCTCCCTGTTTGCCTTCCTCCTCCCTTCCCGCACTCCTTCCGTTAACCTAGGCTAGGCTTGGTTCGGTATTTTATTAGGCTTCGCCTAGTCAGGAGTTGGGCATTGAGGCTCGGTCGCATCCCTCCCCTAGTAGTAGGCCACCCTCCTAAGTTTTCATTATTCTTGGAGCGGTGTGTGTGCAGTTGAGCGGGTGAATCATTTTCCCTTGTCTCCTGTTTTCACTCTCGTAGCCTACCACTCTTCCCTACCCCACCACCTCCCCCTTCCCCCTCCTTCCAGCTTTGCTCTACTCGTGCGGGTGACGCTAGATGGCGTTTTCTCCGAGTTGAGGGACTCCCCCTGGTAGAGGGATTCGCTCCCTCCCAGACAGTCCCAAGCATCGCTGTGTTTGTGTTGGTGGTTCGTTTACTCGCTCCGACTCGAACGGGTTCGAACACTCTCTCCCACACTTTTATTCCTCTCCGTCGGGTTTCTTGGTTGGGTTGTTCACACTTGCTCCGCTTATGTTATGTATGGCCTATCATGACGAGCATCTCACCCACCTTGTTTCACTGGCGGGAAGTCCGAGAGAAGGGGAATATATATAAAAGGCGGATCCTCCGGTCTCCGGAGTGGTTTGCTCCTTTTTACCATCACTTGTTTATTCTATTAATTAATTATATATATATATATATATATGTGTATTTTATCTAACGGAGTGGGCTTCTCACTCCGTCTCTACATTTTTAATATATGCTATTGAGTCCGGTACTACGCCCGGGGGTTCCGCCGTTGTTTTTACTGGCAGCCCTTGCGGTGAGTTCCTGTTGTCTCATACCTTTCATTCCGCCGGAGTATTCCGGGGTCTGGAAGTAATTTACCTTCCACTCTGTTTAATTTGGAGCTTGTTGGCCTAGTTTTTAACGAGGGGTTTCCTATCCACCGGAGCATTCCGGTTGTAAGCTGAAATTCCCGGCCTTGCCAGCTTTAGATTACTTAGAGTGGTAGGTTCATGTACTTTTTACACTTACAGACTGTTCGCTGTGAGGAGCCGGGGTGCACCGCTTCATTACAGCAACCTTATGGACACGTAGTGTGCCGGACCCACGCTGGTTGTGCGGTCCGGTTGGACGACCTGGTAGTCTGGCACCCCGATGGCTGTGAGGTTTGCTTCGCCTTGTGTGCGAGTGTCCAGGACGAGTCGGTAAGTTATAGTTTTCTTCCATATTACGTTCCTCATATCGAAATAGTGTTTATGTGGTTCTTGAACCGTTCTTTCGTTCTACTCTAATTGTCGGTTCTCTTACAGGCGGACGAGTCCTCCAAGAAGTCTTCTTGGAATCTCTCCGCCTGGGTGGCTGGGTTTGGGAGGAACGTTCCGTCGGGAAGCCCTATGTCCTCGACGCTAAGTTGAGGGACCTGCTCTACCCCGGCGCACGGGTGGCGGCCGCAGTGCCAGAAGAACTTGCCACCCCCATCATCCAGCAGATCCGGGATGCGACCCAGCCACCCCAAGTGGACATCCTTTACGCGGAGGTTTCGGAGGACGTCGCCGCGTTAGACTTGGACCTGGAACCCATGAATACTGAACAGGACCAGGTGGTAAGTAGCGAGGTAAGTGAGGTTGCGGGGGCGGGCCCCCTTTTTGACTCCCCAGCTTCATCAGTGTCTTCCTTTGCAGGTTTTGTGAAGTCTTCCTCCTTGGGTGATAGAGCTCCATCAGCTATCCCCAAGTTGAAGTTGAAGACTTCATGGAAGGCGAAGGGCTTTAAGTCCTCGTCTTCCAGGAAAGCCTTGCCTTTCCCCCCGTCGAAGGCTAAGGTCTCAGCACCGGTAGCCTCCGGGAGCAAGTCTGGTTCCTCCGGCAAAGGCGCGAGTAAGAGGGCATCAAAACCAAGCCCTCCTCGCCAGCCTGCCTTTGATGCGGAGACTTTCGCTAACCAGCTTTTTGAACGGTTCTCAGCGGAGGTTGAGTCCAAGTTTACTCAAATATCGGAGAAATTGACCAGTCATGACAACATACTGGCAGGGATAGCTCGCCCAGGCGGAGCCGAACCCCAGTATGCCATTCCAGATACGGCGGATCTCCCTCCCTTTGACGTCGGGAACCCTTGGCGTTTCGCCCTCCGGGCTATTCAACATGAGGGCACCTTAACGGTGGAAGGTCTTGGCACGAGGCGGTTGGAAGAGCTTGAGTTCTTTCCCGCCGATCTCTTGCCCCCTTACCCAGGCTTCGTTAGGCTGACGGAGGAAGCCTGGGTACGTTCAGACAAGGTTCCTAGGGAGACAGTGATCTTCCCTAGAGACCAGGCTCAGTCGGCTCTCCTGCGCACTCTGACGGAGTGGCAGGCCGATAACACGAAATTGACGCCTTTCAAGGGCAATTTTACTATGTTCTCCCTGGGTGACAGGTTGCCGACTCCCTGCTTAAACAAAGTCGCTCTAGCTACGGCCCGAGCGTGCTTTGATGGCAATCCTTTACCACAATTAAAGGAAACAGACTCCACATCCCTGGTATTCCCAGGGGGCGATGAGTTTTGGACTGACGCGCCGTCCACCTTTACTGTTGGAAAGCTGGACGCCTTTTGCGCTTCAACACAATTTAGCGAGCAGCTTCCTAAGCTACCGGAAGCCTTGCTGAAGGCGGAGTTTGAGGCCCGGACTAAGCTAGCCCGATCTTTGAACTCCGTCTGCCTCACTGAAGCCACTGCCGTCTCCTGTGCAGACGAGCCTTTCTTTCAGGTCTTGGCTAAATCCCTGCTGGCGGGATTTCAGTCCGACCTGTTTGACTTTATCATGGCCAGGCTTGAATGCAGGAAATTTATTTTCGCTGATGCCACCATCCGTCACGAGCCTAACAAGCTCATGAAGAGCTTGATCTGGGGACCTAACCTCTTCCCTGAAGAAGAGGTTACGAATGTTCTTAGGGAGGCTACAAGGGCCAACCAGAGTCTGCGCTCTCACTGGGGCATTTCTGCCTACAAGCGTAAGACCACAGAATCTGGCGGCCCCCAGACGAGAGGAGGCAAACGATTCAGGAGGCACAAGAGACCCCATCATCAGACGGTAGTCCATGCCGTCCCGGTCTCGGCAGTGGCACAGCCCTCCACCTCAAAGGCCCATCCCCAACAATATGTGCTGGTTCAACCAGCCCATTCCCTGCTGCCCTCGTATGTTGCTTCACCAGCATACAATCCAACCTATGAGGGCCGTGGATTTCTTTCACGGCCTTAATAGGAGCGCAAGGGGGAAGAGGTAGGGCTCCTTACAGAGGAAAGTCTAACACCACCCCAAGAGGTAAGCCTGGACGTGGTAGAGGGAACAAACCCGCTCCCTCCCACTGAGAACAACAGGTAGGTGGTCGCCTGTATTGGTTCAGGGACCAATGGACCTTCAGCCCTTGGGCACACAGCATTGTGTCCAAAGGACTAGGATGGAGCTGGATCAAGAACCCTCCTCCTCTAACCAGATTTTACCAGCCACCCACATCAATCCTACAGGATTACGTGACAGAATTGCTCAACAAACAAGCAATAAAGAAAGTAAGGCAAAAAAAATTCAAGGCAGGTTATTCACTGTTCCCAAAAAAGACTCCGATCAGCAAAGAGTGATCCTGGATCTGTCGCGTCTAAATCTCTACATAAAATGCGACAAATTTCGCATGCTTACTGTAGCTCAGGTACGGACTCTACTTCCGCGTGGAGCCGTCACCACCTCTATTGATCTTTCAGACGCTTACTATCACATCCCGGTTGCGCGGAGCTTCTCTCCGTTCCTGGGTTTCAGACTCGGGAATCAAGCCTACTCCTTCAGGGTCATGCCTTTCGGTCTAAACATTGCACCCAGGATATTTACCAAGCTGGCGGACACGGTAGTTCAACAACTCCGGTCCCGAGGGATATCCCTAGCAGCGTACCTAGACGATTGGATAATTTGGGCTCCAACAGTTCTAGAATGTCGGAAGGCTACGTCCACGGTCATCAACTTCCTGGAGTCATTAGGTTTTCAGCTGAACAGAGAGAAGTCCCGCCTGACTCCGGAGTCCCGGTTTCAGTGGCTGGGTCTCCAGTGGGATCTGTCCTCTCACACGTTATCCCTCCCGCCTCCCAAGCGGAAGGAGATAGCATCCCTTACCAGGAAATTTCTGAAAAACCAATCAGCATCCCGCCGGACCCAAGAAAGAATCCTTGGGTCTCTTCAATTTGCCTCAGTGACGGACCTGCTCTTAAAAGCAAAATTAAAAGACATAAACAGAGTGTGGCGGAGTCGAGCCAATGTCAAGCTCAGAGACAAGGTCTCCTCTATTCCTCGAATCTTAAAGACAAGACTGCTGCCTTGGTCCACAGTCAGTGGCCTGTCCAAGACAGTTCCGCTTCAGTTTCCCCCTCCGGCACTAGTTGTTCACACGGACGCTTCTCTAAGCGGCTGGGGGATATTCGCCAAAACAAAAGTACAAGGAACGTGGTCCACTATGTTTCAGCAGTTCCATATAAACACCCTGGAAGCTATGGCGGTTTTCTAACTCTAAAGAAAATCCGCCCCCAGCCGGATTCATATCAGGCTGGTATTGGACAGCGCAGTGGTAGTTCATTGCATCAACAGGGGCGGCTCCAAATCAGGTCGAGTAAACCAGGTGATGGTTGCTATTTTCTCCCTGGCGAACAAGCACAGCTGGCATCTGTCAGCCACCCACCTAGCGGGGGTGCGGAACGTGGTGGCAGATTCCCTGTCCAGGGCTACTCCGTTGGAGACGGAGTGGTCTCTGGACGGGGAATCCTTCAATTGGATTTGTCGCCAGGTTCCGGGTCTCCAAGTGGATCTGTTCGCGACGGAGAGCAACTTCAAGCTTCCCTGTTATGTGGCTCCGAACCTGGACCCTCAGGCGTGCGCCACGGACGCAATGACAGATAGATTGGAACAATTGGGAGAAGATTTATCTGTTTCCCCCAATAAACTTGCTGCTGAAAGTATTACACAAACTCAGGACATTCAAAGGTCAACCAGCCCTGGTAGCCCCTATTGGCCGAAGAGCAATTGGTTCCCTCTTCTTCAGGAACTGGGATTGCGGAGTCTTGGATTCCCAAGCCCAAACTGACCCAGACAGTACAAACCAAGACTGTGTCAGCTTCCTCAAGAATTCAGAATGCCCTAGTTTTATGGACTTTATAAAGTTCGCAGCCCAAAAGGAGCAAACATTGACCCTGTTAACACTCTGTTTTTAGAATCAGACAAAAGAGATTCTACTCTTAGACAGTATGACTCAGCAGTAAAAAAAATTGGCCTCCTTCCTAAAAACATCTGAAGCCCAAGTCATGACGACTAATCTAGCAGTTACCTTCTTTAGATCATTGTTTGAGAAAGGCCTTGCCCGGCCACTATTACCACAGCCAAGTCAGCCCTGAAGAAGGTATTCTTATATGGTTTTAAAATTGACCTTACAGATTCCTATTTTTCATCTATCCCCAGAGCATGCGCTCGTCTGAGACCCGTATCACGCCCACAATCTGTTACGTGGTTCCTCAATGATGTTCTTAAGTTAGCATCGGAGATTGACAACTTTCAATGCTCTTATTTGGATCTGTTAAGGAAGACTTTATTTCTGATTAGCTTGGCTTCAGGTGCCAGAATCTCAGAGCTGTCGGCTCTCGCTAGAGGTGATGATTTTGTTAACTTCCTCCCGTCCGGAGAAGTCCTCCTTTCCCCTGACCCTAGATTTTTAGCTAAAAATGAAGACCCGCAAGACAGGTGGTCCCCTTGGAAGGTGGTGCCCCTTCCACAAGACCAGTCTTTATGTCCAGTTTATACCCTAAAGTCTTACCTTTTAAGAACTCCACAGTGTAAGTCGGGTCCTCTTTTTATCAGGGAGAAAGGTGGTACTCTGTCGATAAATGCAATAAGGCAACAAATTTTGTATTTTATTAAACAAGCTAACCCAGATTCAGTTCCTAAGGTTCATGATATTCGAGCAGTTGCTACTTCTATTAATTACTTTCATAATATGGATTTCTCAGAACTCTCTAAATACACGGGTTGGAAATCACCTCTAGTGTTTAAACGCCACTATTTAAAAACACTCGAAGCCCTGAAGTTTTCTACAATAGCTGTGGGAAGTGTCATCTCCCCACCTTAATTAGTCATCTTCCTTTATCCTCCCCTAACCCCCCGCCCGCCTGCCTCATTTACTTCTCTGCTTGTCCTCCTGGTTGATCATGCCTCACTGCCTTGCTCCTCATATTGATATTATATTGTCTCTGTTGAGTGGAAACTGTAATTTGACATGTTATGATTGTGTTTTTCCTTTGGGGTACTGGGCAGTTTTTATTTTGCTCCATGTACCCCAGTTATATATATATATGTATTATATATATATATATATATATATATATATATATATATATATATATATATATATATATATATATATATATATATATATATATATATATATATATATATATATATATATATATATATATATGTATGTAATTCTTCCCCATGTTGTATTGTCTCTACAGATTGTGTAGCTATAAGGTTGTGTATACTCTTTAGTCTAGATAATTTTCAATTATCATTATACCTTTTGTAGTCTTAAGTATTTTTGGGTTTTTCCTGCCACACTGTGGACTTGCTCACATATTTCGTAATGTTAAGCTTTTTACTGTACTTTTTTCAGTATAGTATTCAATTTCCCATGTGAGAGATACCTGATTAATACCATTTTCGTAACTTGTGTTTTTCTTCAGATTACCTTGTTTCCTCGTAGTTGGCAGCCTTGGCATGATTCTCTATCACTATTTCACCGGCTGACACGGGGCTGGACTCAGAAAAGGGATTTTGACAAAGGAAAAATCTATTTCTGAGGAAGGCCCGTGTCCTTGGAAGGTGGTGACCCTCCCTGACAGCACCTGTTGTTCCCCTACTTGCACATGCCAAGCCTACCTTTTAGTGCTAGCCTGGAATGAAGTAGGTGGCGCTGGTGTCGCCGAACTGGCGGGCGTCTGTGTGTGGGGGCTGTAACGGCTCACCGCTCTCTTCTGGGGGTTTTAACAGGGAGATATCTTTCGAGTGAGACTCCGTGGTAGTGATCCTTCACTCACCCTTCGTTATACCGACGTCTTCCTTGGAGAAGATGCTCGATCTGGGGGTAGTAACCCCAGCTTTCCTGAAAGCTCTTTTTTCTCTGGTATATCTAGCATTTTATACCTAGAAATTCGTGCAACAATGGAATTTCACCGGGTGACACGGGGCCTTCCTCAGAAATAGATTTTTCCTTTGTCAAAATCCCTTTTTCACTTGATTTCATCATAATACAAGCTTTATGTATTTATCGTTTATTGGCATAAAAATAGCATTAATGTGTTCTTTCATGCCTGGTAGTTTTGATTAAAATACTTTCTCTCCAATTTTAATTATAGTCGAGTTTCATCCATGTTGCCGATGCACGATAATTTATAGTCATTAGCAGCTTGAACATTGTTTTCTCAGCTTCAATTACAACTTGCAGCTTAAATCTAACAGTATATTTCCTAGCCGATCTTTTATCCATGCCGGATAAGGGTATAATGTAAAAATATATCAGTCCTATTCTACTCAACTTCATTTGTACTATAACTACGGTGACTGTGTATTGCCGTACGATGGTTGAAATACAAGCAAAACGGCTGTTGTTATCCGATTTAGTTATAAGCAAAACAACAGCTTCTCAGTTGGTTGTTTACGGCTGTAAGCATTTATGCAAGAGTATAACATTACTAACAATACTTTTATCATTCTCTTTTACTTTTTTGACTAGAAGTGGGATAAAGAGATGGAGGAAAAGAAGTTGGTCTATTGTAATTTGGTCTCTCTCGCTGCCTCAAGCACTACCTGGGTACCTGAGTATTTTAATATTTTTATCACAAATGGTGCATTTAGCCATGAAAAAGGGATTTTGACAAAGGAAAAATCTATTTCTGGGGGAAGACCTGTGTCACCCAGTGAAATAGTCCATTAGCACTGATTTCTAGGTATAAATATTGCTAAATATACCAGAGAAAAAGCTAACCATAATGCCAGGGTTACGACCCCTGGATCGAACACCACTAGATGGTGTCGGTATACACAAGGGGTGAGTGGTTGCCACTACCACAGATCTTTGTCCTTTAGATTTCTCCAATCTCAAAACCCCGAAAAGGGAGGAGCCATTCCAAAACCTCATCCCCCATACCTAGCCAACCACCACCCCGGCCGCCATCTTCATCCCAAGTTAGCACCCCCCAAGCTTGGTATGCCACTCGGAAGGGAAAAAAGGGAGTACAGGGATGGGTCACTGGGTGACACAGGTATTCCCCCAGAAATAGATTTTTCCTTTGTCAAAATCCCTTTTCTGGGCTCAACCTGTGTCACCCAGTGAAATAGTGACAGATTATCAACCATACAAAAGCTTGGTGGAGCCCTCTAAGAATTACCTTAATGGAGCTAAATAAAACTATGAGAAAATTACTGTTTTAATAACCCAAAACATTCATATTAGAGACATAATTAACATTATAAGGCACACAGTCTAAATCATAAAATAACTAACACCAAGACACTTAAGGCTAACAAAAGATTCAAACAGGAAATCCATGAAACGGCCAGGAGTCAGGCTGTGTGGCAGGCCTGACCTAAAGGTTAGAAGGCAGGGCCAGTAAACGAGGCAGGTAGGCGAGAGAAATATACACAATAGGATAAACTAAGGTTACATAAACTAATCTAGGGCTGGGGGGACCATACTTCCTGCAGCTACTGTGGGGTATTTAAGAGCCTCTAGAGACTTGAGATAGTAGCGTTTGAACACTGTTGGTGATTTCCAGCCCGTATACTTTTTAAGGTCATCAAAATTCATATTATGAAAATAATTAGCTGAGGTGGCCACCGCCCGAATATCATGTACCCTAGGTACTGAATCCGGGTTTGCCTGCTTTATGAAATACAGTATTTGCTGCCTGATGGCCTTTAAGGAAATGGTTCCTCCATTTTCCCTAACAAAAAGAGGGCCTGAATTCCTATTAGAAGTTCTATTTAAATAAGCTTTTAAAGTGTTAACTGGACATAAGGACAGATCCTGTGGAAGGGGAATAATCTTCAAAGGAGACCATCTATTTTGTGGATCCTCATTCTTTGCTAGAAACTTGAGATCCAGAGACAACAGAACTTCTCCTGACGGGAGGAAATCAACATGGTTCGGTTCTCTAGAGAGAGCAGACAGTTCAGAAATTCTAGCCCCTGAGGCTAGACTTACTAGAAATAACCTTTTCCTTAACAGACTCGAGTATGTACATAATTCATTATCAGTGTCTGATGCCAATTTAAGTACGTCATTTAAGAACCAGGAAACCGTGTGAGGACGGGTTGCTGGTCTAAGACGAGCGCATGCTTTAGGAATTGACGAAAAATATAAGTCTGTAAGGTTAATATTAAAGCCACGTAAAAATATTTTTCTTAAGGCAGATTTTGCTGTAGTAATAGTACTAGTGGCCAGTCCTTTCTCAAATAATGATCTGAAGAAAGAGACTGCTAGGTTCGTGGTCATTTCCTGAGCTTCAGATTCCCTCAGAAATAATGCTAACTTTTTAACTGCTGAGTCATATTGTCTGAGAGTAGATTCCCTCTTGTCTGATTCTATGAACAGTGTATTAATAGGATCAATGTTAGCGTCTTTCTGAGCTGCAAACTTCATGAAGTCCATAAAGCTAGGGCATTCAGAATTCTTGAGGAAGCTGACACAGTCCGAGTTTGTACTACTTGTGTCAATCTTGGACTGGGGATTTGTTTGTGCCGGAGTTTCAACTCTAGAAGAAGAGGAAACCCATTGCTCTTCAGCCAGTTGGGTGCCACAAGTGCTACTTGACCTTTGAATGATCTGAGTTTGTGTAAAACTTTCATTAATAGGTTTATTGGTGGATACAGATAGATCCTTTGCCACCTGTTCCAGTCGACTGACATCGCATCTGTGGAATGAGCTAGTGGGTCTAGATTGGGAGCAACGTAACACGGAAGCTTGTGGTTGCTCTCTGTGGCAAACAGGTCCACCTGGAGACCCGGTACCTGACGACAAATCCACTCGAATGATGCCTTGTCCAAGGACCATTCCGATTCCAGCGGAGTTGTCCTGGATACTGAATCTGCAATGACATTTCGAACACCTGCCAGATGGGTAGCTGACAGGTGCCAAAGATGTTTCCTTGCCAGAGAGAAAATTGCGATCATTACCTGATTGATATGGCTCGACTTGGAGCCCCCTCTGTTTATGCAATGTACAACTACTGTACTGTCCAGTACCAGTCTGATATGGATCTGTCTGGTTGGACGTAGTTTCTTTAGTGTTAGAAATACTGCCATTGCCTCTAGAATGTTGATATGGAACTGGCAGAATACAGTCGACCATGTTCCTTGAACTTTCTTGTGTTGGGAGTATCCTCCCCATCCCCTTACAGAAGCATCTGTATGGATCGCTAATGATGGAGGGGGAAATTGGAGAGGCACTGACCTTGACAAACTCTTGACTGTTGACCATGGTCGAAGCCTCTTCCTCAACACCGGCGGAATTAGAGACACCTTGTCCCTGTTTCTGCTGTTGGCTCAACTCCGCCATACCCTGTTTATATCCTTCAGTTTGGCTTTTAGCAGCAAATCTGTCACTGATGCAAACTGAAGAGAACCCAGGACTCTTTCCTGAGTATGACGAGAGGCTCTTTTGTTTTTGAGGAACTGCCTGGTAGCTTTGGCTATTTCCCTCCTTTTGGCTGGCGGAAGTGACAGTTTGTGTGTGTTTAGGTCCCATTGGATTCCTAACCACTGAAATTGAGCCTCCGGAACAAGACGGGATTTCTTCCTGTTTATTTGGAATCCTAAGGATTCCAGGAAGTTGATCACTATGAATACTGCTTTTCAACATTCCTTGGTGTTGGATGCCCAAATTATCCAATCGTCTAGGTATGCGGCTAACATAATCCCTTGGGCCCATAGCAGTTGGACTACTGTCTCTGCCAGTTTGGTAAAAATTCTGGGCGCTATGTTGAGCCCGAATGGCATGACTCTTAACGAGTATGCTTGTTTCCCTAGTCTAAACCCTAGGTAAGGAGAGAAGTTTCTCGCAATCGGGACGTGATAATATGAGTCTGAAAGATCTATAGAGGTGGTGACGGCCCCACGGGGAAGTAGGGTCCGCACCTGCAAGATTGTAAGCATGTGAAACTTGTCGCATTGAATGTATAAGTTGAGACGAGACAAGTATAGAATTACTCTTTGCTGGAATGAGTCTTTCTTTGGGACACTGAACAGACGGCCTTGAAATTTCAAGTGTCTCACTTTCTTTATTGCCTTCTTTGAAGAAGGTCTTTTACAAAGTCCAGTAAGTCTTTGGATGGAGGTTGATGGAACCTGACTGGCGGAGGAGGCCCTCTGCTCCAGCTCCATCCCAGACCTTTTGAAACTATGCTGTGGGCCCACGGACTGAAGGTCCAATGGTCCTGGAAGAGATATAACCTCCCGCCTACCTGAGGAGACTCATTGATTGGAAGAGGCCTTACTTCCTCTGCCTCCTCTTCCACGGGAGAGAGGTCTGGATGCAGTCCTACCTCTGTAGGCGGCTCTGGCTCTACTCCCCCTCGCATGCCTGTTGTAGCCTCGAAACGCCCCTTGGCTTTCAAACGAAGCGTTGAAGGCTGGGGACGCTACGAAGGCTGGCGGAGCAGGGGCTTGCTGAGCCGACTGCATCAGTACGAACTGCTGCTGAGGCTGAGCTTTGGAAGTAGAAGGCTGTCCGATCTGAGAGACCGGTACAGCCTGAAGCACAGTTTGAGCCTGGGGTTTCCTATATCTCCTGAACCTCTTCCTTTCCCTGGGTTGAGGTCCGGAGGTCTCGGTGGACTTCCTTTTAAAAGGGAGACCCCAGCGGGAGCGAAGACTTTGATTTGCTCTGGTTGCCTCCGCCAGAACATTATTGACCTCATCCTCAGGGAAGATGTTAGGTCCCCAGACAGAACCCTTCATGAGTCTATTGGGCTCATGTCTGATAGTGGCGTCTGCGAAGACATGCTTCTGGCAGTTTTGTCTCGCCACCACAAAGTCATAAAGGTCCGATTGGAATGACGCTAATAATGATTTCGTCAGGACCTGGAACAGAGGTTCGTCAGGGTAAGTTAACGCTGTTACCTCTGCGATGGTGATGGAATGCAGGGAGCGACTCAACCTGCACTTAGCCTCAAACTCCGCCTTCAGAAGAGCCTCCGGAATCTTGGGAAGCTGTTCACTGAACAAGGTGGAGGCACCCTCGGGGTCGAGTTTACCCACTGTGAACATAGCCGGAGCTCCTGACCAATATTCCGAATCCCCGGGGAAAAGAAGGGAGGTGGGATCTGTCTCCCGGAGTTGAGGCAGCGGTTTGCCATCTATTCCCGCCTGAATAGTCAATTCTGCGATCTTAGTCGTGCAGGGGGTAGGGATGGAGTCACCTACCGAGAACATCGTAAAACTCCCTTTAAAGGGAGTAAGTTTTGTATTTTCGTACTCCCAGTCAATGAGAGCGCTCATCAGGGCAGATTGGGCTTGGTCCCTGGGAAAGATAACCGTTTCCTTCGGGACCTTGTCAGATCTAATCCAGGCTTCCTCTGTTAGCCTGGCATAGCCTGGGTAGGGAGGCACCAGGTCGGGTGGAAAGAACTCCAGTTCTTCCAGACGCTGAGTGCCCAACCCTCGATGGTCAGGGTGTCATTATGCAGGGGGGCGTGTAGAGCCAGCTGCCACCGGTTCCCCTTATCAAAGGGGGGCAGTCTGGAGGCATCCGGAACAACATGGGAGTGCTGTACTGCTCCAGATTGGATAAATGCGGAGAGCAAGCTTTCCTGGGCCTCCATCCTTTGTGCCAATGACAGCACTGACTGACCAGAGGTCTCCAAGCTTGAAGCAAGCTGAGAAGAAAGGTCTTGTATCCTAGCTTCAACCCTGGAGTCTAACTTCTGCATCAGAAGTTCGGCAAAGGCCTCAGGGTCAAAGTTAGGCTGTGGAGGTTTAGCCTTAGACACCCTGGATCTCGACCCTTTGGACGGGGGAGTAGCCTTACTTGAGGACGCCACTGATTTAAGAGCCAGTGACGACCTTGAGGGAGCTGTCGGATTAGACCTTTGAGGTCTAGAGGACTTTGGTAAGTCCTTCTTTTTTAAGGATTTCACCTTGGGGATAACAGACCTAGATCTGTCCCCAAGGATAGCTGGTTTGGTAAACCCCTGAAAAGAAGAAGAAGAAGAAGGAGAACTAAAAAGGGAACTACCAAGACCCTCTCCCCCTGCCTCACTTACCACCTTACCTTCTACCTGATGGTCCAAATCCACGCTCATCGGCTCGAGGTGGATGTTGATGGCCGCTACCTCTTCCGCCACCTCTCTGCACAGGTTGTCTTCCTGGGAGGGTTGCGTCTCTTGCCGGATCCTCTCGATGATTGGGGCGGCCAATTTCGCCGGCATTGCAGCGGAGATCCGGGCCCCGGGGTAGAGGAGATTACAAATCTCCTCTGACAGGACATAAGGATTGCCAGACGCAATGTTCCTCCCAAATCCGCCGACCCAGATCTTCAGGGTTGACAGCGAAGAGTCACGGATGATTTGGTCAGACTGTAAGAAAGGGCAGGACTTACTGAGAATATTCTCCAATTTCCCGTATATGTCTATATAAGTCATTAAAGTCAAAAAGAGACTAAAGGTTAGCGGTCTCTTAAAACTTACCGACTCATCCACCACTAACTCGTACAGAGCGTAGCAGACTTCACAGCCGTCCGGGTGCCAAACGACCAGGTCCCCAATGTGGACCGAGCAGCTGGAGTGCGATCGGCACACCTCGTGTCCACAGGGCTGTTGGAGAATGGCCGTGCACCCTGGCTCCTGACAACGTACCATCTGTAAGTGGAATGGCGGTACATGAGTAACGTCAAGGCAAGGCCCACCGGAGTTAGGTCCGGCGGTAATAGGCTACCTTAACACAGATTTATGGGTTATGAAACATGCGTGTCATCAGGCAAAACCCGCCGGAATTGAATCCGGTAGTACAGACTAATAAACATAGGTTATGCTACAGAATGGCTAACTATTAATTATGTTAAAAATAAGTACTCTAAGATACTCCGTTGCTATGGTACTCCGCCGTGATTTCCCACTGAAATCTCGTTATGTCACATATTATGGAAACGGCGTAATGTGGCGGAAAGGAGTGTACGCATATGGCCCACCTCTCAATTGCCCAGGGCGGAAACCACAGTGGAAAATGCCAAATAAACCGAAAACCATACCCACCGGAGTGGTAACATGGACGATAACAACGAAAGATCCAACTAACCTGGTGGAGACTAAACATAGCGTAACTCATGATTGCATCCCTGGGACAGCGTTCGATGCTCCAGCTATAACTGTGGAAAGCGAGCAAACGAAACACCGCCCGATAAGGGAAAGGTAGCAGAGTGGCGGAAGCCCGGCGAACGGCGACCAGTCGGGTGGGTAGCACACTCTGGAAGCCAAATGAAACCTCCGCACGGGGTGCCGAACGCAAGCGATCGGTTTCCCTCTGCTAGGAAGACACCCAGGTCACTCGCCAAAAACTAACTGATCAGGTAAAGAAGGACTAAGCTATATACACGAAAAAACCTGTGCAACCTTCGATCCCAGCCTACCTTCCAAAACCAAAACTTTTGGCTTGGTCAGGAAGGCCAGAATGAGCGCTACAGGTGAGGGGGGGGGGGAAGAACCTCGCATAACCTAGCCACACCCTCCATAACCGACAGCCTGGTCAGGTGGAAGACTATGAATAGAGGAGACCCTTCACTATTCTAACCTCACCCTCCAAAACCTAACGGCCTGGTCAAGTGGGCTAAGGGTGAAGAGCAACTCTCTCACTAGCCTAACCTCACCCTCCAAAACCTAACAGCCTGGTCAGGTGGACTAAGGGGGAAGAGCAACTCCCTCACTAGTCTAACCTCACCTTCCAAAACCTAACGGCCTGGTCAGGTGGGCCAAGAGAGAACGAGGAACTCCCACACAAACCTAACATCTCCCTCCAAAACCTCAAAACGGCCTGGTCAGGTGAGCTAGGTAGTCTGAGCATTGTGAAAAAGCGCCTACCCTGTCTAGCCTAACCCTTCAAAACTGAATTACGGTTCGGTCGAGTAGGCTAGGCTAGAATATACCTAATCGAATAAAACTACCTGACGTCAAGAATACTAACATAAAAAAGTTAACCATTCTATGTGAGAAGTTTAAAAATATATATATATACTTATGAATACATAAATGACTCAGCGTCAGAGAGGTCCAAACAACATCCGTTATACGGGAAGCGGGGATACCCAAAATGGCCACCTCTGACGCCGAATCGTACACAAAAACTAATCCAAGAATAGACACGTCATCCATCCTTGTACACATCAGTTATGATCATGAAAATAATAATACCACCATCGAGAAGGCACCAATATGCTGGTGGAGGAAGGAAACCAGAGAAAAGGGAGAAAACTATGATCAGAAAAAAGGGGAGGGGTGTACCTCCATCCCTAGCCTAGATCAGTCATGATACGGGCTCCCTAACCTCCTACCAGCGAAATGGTAAATTCTCCAAATAAGGCTCCAAATGGAATGGAGCCTGGATAAAAACTAGCAGAAACATTCTGCTAATAAAATGCGAAGACTGAGGGTCAAGCATGGCAGAGGCAGACACAGCCCACGCCCGGCGCGTGGAACTATTTACCTTGGTAAACAATATACAAACAGTCAAAAATAATGCCTCTGTAATAAAAAACCAAAAGGAAATGGTACTCAACTTAGATGGTGGAAACTCCTGATGGGATGACATGATGAAAATGCAGAAAAAACGAAAAAACAACACAAAGGAAAAACACGGTGTATCTAGGAAGGCGTGCTAAATTGGAATGAAGATGGCGGCCGGGGTGGTGGTTGGCTAGGTATGGGGGATGAGGTTTTGGAACGGCTCCTCCCTTTTGGGGTTTTGAGATTGGAGAAATCTATAGGACGAAGATCTGTGGTAGTGGCAACCACTCACCCCTTGTGTATACCGACACCATCTAGTGGTGTTCGATCCAGGGGTCGTAACCCTGGCATTATGGTTAGCTTTTTCTCTGGTATATTTAGCAATATTTATACCTAGAAATCAGTGCTAATGGACTATTTCACTGGGTGACACAGGTCGAGCCCAGAAATACAGTAATTAGTGAATATTTCTCAGTGAAAATACCGCAAATGGGCGAATTTTCAGCGAATACTGTGTATATATGTTTCACAGAGTAATCCGTGAATAGGTGAGTCCACAAGTCATGAGAATGCAAATATAGGGGGTTTACTGTATTATCAGCCTTTCAAGAAGTTAATTTTTCATTAGCACCAAGAACAGCTTCCAAATTTCTACCACTTACCCTACCCTAAAGAGGTAACACCAACAATGTGCATTCCCCAAACCTACCCCAAATACGATACTACTATGAGATGTACACTCATAAGCCAAACTGATTTATTATGAGTGAGAGTTTTACAGGAATATAGTCGCCCTTACTTTCACATTTTGGTAAGCAAGCTTGAATATTTGTTGGAAAACCTATCCTACATAAAGTATTTGCCACCAAAATTCATAGGCTAATTCCATTACAGGCAGTCCCCGGTTTACGACGGGTCCGGCTTACAATGTTCTGAGGTTACAAAGCTTTTCAGATATATTCATCAGAAATTATTTCCCAGTTTACGACGCATGTTCCAGGGTTACAACGAGTCGTACGCCGATCCGACGGAAGAAATATGGCACCAAAATGGCAGAATAATAAAATTTTGGATTTTTTTTTATGAAAAACAATAAAAATGCAGTTTATATCATTTCCAATACAGTACACCCAGACCATTAAAAGTATGGTTTTTTACGATTTTTGATGATTTTCGCAGTTTTTCGGTTTACGATGATTTTCGGTTTACGACGCGGTGTAAGAACGGAACCCCCATCGTAAACCAGGGACTGCCTGTAGTTTGCCAAACATTATTAAAAGGTCCCACTCCTATCATAGCTCATCATTTTTCTGCTGACATACTCCAACACCACATTACCCTTTCTATCTATTGCATCGGAATATCTACTGGTATAGCCGATTCACTTAAGGTAGATTCTTGGGCCTACGAGACGTTTGTTTGGCGGCCCCTGATTGGCTGGTACCGGGAGGTAGGCAACTCGCTCACAGTCTCATTTTTACGTATGTAGCTCAGAAAACTAGCAATATGTTTATATATCTCTTCATTTATCTCACGTTTTGAACAAGATAGTTAAGTTTTGGTCATACCATACATTTGGTATTAACCCTCTTACGCCAAGCCTCTATTTACAAAAGTGTCTGTCGTATGCCGGCAGCATTCGGGAGTTAGTGCCGAAGCGGAAAAAAAGTTTTTTTTAAAAAACCACAGCACGCTTAGTTTCTAAGATTAAGAGTTCATTTTTGGCTCCTTTTTATGTCATTGCCTGAAGTTTAGTATGCAACCATCAGAAATGAAAAAAAATATCATTATCATATATAAATATTGAAATATATGACAGCACGAAAAAAAATTTCATATATAATTGTATACAAATCGCGTTGTGAGCAAAACGGTTAAAGCTAACAAGTTATTTTTTTTTCTTTGTATTGTACACTAAATTGCGATGATTTTGGTATATAACAAATTGTAAAACGATCAAAGCAACACAGAGAAAATATTATCACAAAATGATGCATGAATTCGTAACTCGCAGATGTAAAAAATAGTTTTTTTCAAAAATTCACCATAAATCGAAATGTTGTGCTAGAGACTTCCCATTTGTTGCAAAATGAAGGTAATTGATTGAATATTACTAGACTGTAAGTGTTTTAGCTTACAATTACAGTTTTCGACCATTTCGGTCGAGTTAAAGTTGACCGAAAGTAGAATTTTTTCTATTTATCGTGATTTATATGAAAATATTTCAAAACTGATAAAAGCTACAACCATGAGTTACTTCTGTTGTATTCTACATGAAATTGCACACATTTCCATATATAAAACTTTATGTAATGACTAATTAAAACGGTGCAAACATTACGACAGTGACGAAAGAATTTCCAAGGTGCTCGGCCGAGTTACCACGCGCGGACGTAAGGAAAAATTTTTTCAAAAATTCACCATAAATCGAAATCTTGTGCTAAAGACTTCCAGTTTGTTGCAAAATGAAGGTACATGATTAAATATTACTAGAATGTAAGAGTTTTAGCTTACAATTGCATTTTTCGACCATTTTGGTCGAGTTAAAGTTGACCAAAGGTTGAAATTTTGGCACTTATCGTGATTTATATGGAAATATTTCAAAACTGATAGAAGCTACAACCATGAGTTATTTTCTGTTAAATTCTACATGAAATTGCACACATTTCCATATATAAAACTTTATGTAACGACTAATATAAAACGGTGCAAACATTATGACAAAGTGACGAAAGAATTTCTGAGATGTTCGGCAGAGTTACCGCGCGCAGATGTAAGGGAAAAGTTTTTTTCAAAATTCACCATAAACCGAAATATTGTGCTAAAGACTTCCAATTTGTTGCAAAATGAAGGTACATGACTGATTATTACTAGAATGTAAGAGATTTAGCTTACAATTGCGTTTTTCGACCATTTCTGTCAAGTTAAAGTTGACCAAAGGTTGAAATTTTGGCACTTATTGTGATTTATATGGAAATATTTCAAAACTGATAGAAGCTACAACCATGAGTTATTTTCTGTTGTATTCTACATGAAATTGCGCACATTTCCATATATAAAACTTTATGTAACGACTAATATAAACCGGTGCAAACATTACGACAAAAGGACGAAAGAATTTCTGAAATTTTCGGCCGAGTTACTGCGCGGACGCAAGAAAAAGTTTTTTTCAAAAATTCACCATAAGTCGAAATATTGTGCTAGAGACTTCCAATTTGTTGCAAAATGAAGGTAAATGATTGAATATTACTAGAATGTAAGAGTTTTAGCTTACAATTGCATTTTTCGACCATTTCGGTCGAGTCAAAGTTGACTGAAGGTTGAAATTTTTTGTAGTTGACATACGGTACGTCCACTCGGCACCCAACAGACAATTTTAGTCAACGTATGTTATGTCCAGTCGGCGTTTAAGGGTTAACTGTACAACTAAATATGATTTCCTGAAATCAATAAGATAAAACACAAAGGAATTATAATGAGTAAAAGTGAAGAGAGAAGCATTTCATTCCTTATACCTGTTTTTACTTATCATCAGATTTTGCATCATTCATGCCATCAAGATAAAGTAAAATCTGTGTTTTCATACTATTAATTCACCCTGAATACGCTGGTGCTTTCAGATTTTAGATGCGTGTGATATGTGAAGAGAAAATGAAGAATATGTCGTATTATGTTGCATCAGTTCTTGACTCCGTTTGCCAAGAGATGGTGATGATGATCAGCCGTTGACAGTTGCCAATTAGCGATATGCAAAGTTTGCAATTTAAACAATATTTGCTGCTGTATTATTATGTCATTACATTTTCTGAAAATAAATGCACATAATTCCCATTATCACTGTCGAACATTTTCACTCCAGTATTATATACATCCGTAAGTCTGGACATATCTGATACAAAAAAAAAAAAATCAGATGGATGCAAACTTCTCATATCGCTAATTGGCAACTTTAACGGCTGAGAGGACCAACGCGGTGTCTTGCAATCATCATCACCGTCTCTTGGCAAACTGAGTCAAGAACGGATGCAACATAATACGACATATTCTTCATTTTCTCTTCACATATCACACGCATCTGAAATCTGAAAGCACCAGCATATTCAGGGTGAATTTATTGTATGAAAACACAAGTTTTATTTTATCTTGATTGCATGAATAATGCAAAATCCAACGATATGTAAAAACAGGTATAAAGAATGAAATGCTTCTCTCTTCACTTTTACTCATTGTAATTCCTTTGTGTTTTATCTTATTGATTTCAGGAAATCATATTTAGTTGTACAATTAATACCGAATCCTATGGAATGATCAGAACTTTCCTATTTTGTGTAAAATGTGAGATAAATGAAGAAATATAAACATATTGCAAGTTTTCTGAGCTACAGACGTTAAAATGAAACTGTGAGCGAGCTGCATACCTCCTGGTACCAGCCAATCAGAGGCCACCAAACAAACGTCTCATAGGCTCAAGAATCTACCTTAAGTGAACCGGCTATAGTAAAAAAAAATCAATATTAATTATACGTACCAAAAATAACATTAAGCAAGGATGAGTACATGAACTCAAAATGGTTGAAAAAAAATTCCTTCAATTCAATTACCAGCTGCCTCTACCACAGTATTCATTCTAAAGTGGGCTTCGAGGCTACCAACTCCTGGTAAATTTTCCAGCATCTGGGTCCACTGGCTGTCCACAATACTATCAACACTCATGGAGTTGGGTGAATATGTGGAATCCTACCCATTAAATCCCATTACACGAGGACACTAACTTGTCTTAGTTCAAAAGCAGATGAGGTATGGTACACCAAATTCCTCATCAACCTTTCTCTGATTAGGCAATATATGAATATCATCAACCAGTAAATTGGTTATCCTGCTGCTTTACATCACTATAATTTCTGGAGTATAATCTACAATCTGCAGCTGCCCCATTCAACAACTGAGCACGGGCACTCTCCATTTTGCCACAATCATACTTTCTCCTCAGCCCAGGCTGTCTAGTATCTAGTTCCCAGCAAACTTCCCTCTCCTGAACATAGTCCCACTGGTGTCCCTTCCCTCACCCATTTGTCATTCATACTAGGAAAAGTTGACAGTATTCTGAACTTACATTACACACCTTTGAACTGCTTCCAGATTACATGGAGAATCTCAGTCTTTAATATTACAGTGAACCCTCGCTACTTCGCGGTTCGACTATCGCGGATTCACGACTTCGAGGATTTTTTCCATTACGTATGTATATTATAAGAGAAAATATATAGCGGATTTTCCGGAAATTTAAAAAATAGTCGCGATATATGAAGACCCAAATATTTCATTAATTCCATTAATAATTATTAATATCTGCTAGTACTGTTGGTTCATTGCATTATGACATATAATTCAGTACAAAATGAAATTAAACACAAAGAGAATGTGATCATACGATAATTCATTATAGTACTAGTAAAATTAAACTGAACATGAAACGCTAATCAGATGCAGTCTGACATTGTCATATTTGAATGGTGTAAGGCTGCTGATGGCTACATATATACTAATTATAAAATACGAATGTAATGAATGTGCATCTTTTCCATGAATCTTTTGTACTGCATCCAATAATATTGTTTGTTGCAAAAATCACATCTCGAATAAACCTATACTACTACAACAAAAAAAAGCATAAAATAGCGTAAAGTATATTTGAATTTGAAACTAGCATGTAAAATGGGCTGTGATTGGTTCCATTGGTGATAGATGACGAATCAGCTCCCAAGTTTTGTAATCTCGCCTGTGATTGGTGTTTTGACCGTTTCTCCGACCCGCAGCAGCTTCCCTTGTCTCTGACCCACAGCATCTTCTCGCGGCCACTTCGTTTCCCGCTCTCTCGGTAGATAGATGCTGTCTACATTACCAGTGCTGTGCGTGACAGTGTGTGTTTGAAGTTGAACTTTTTTTTTAACTTTGTTTAACCCCTACAATGGCTCCCAAGCGTTCTGCTTCTGCTAAGGCTGGTACTGAGCCTAAACGCCAACGGAAAATGATGACGATTGCTGAGAAGGTGACACTTCTCGATATGTTGAAGGAAGGGAGAAGTTACGCGGCCGTGGCCCGCCATTTTGGAGTGAACGAATCCACCGTTTGCTACATTAAAAAGGATGAGGCGAAGATTAGGAAGACGGCTGCCATCACCTTTAGCAAGTCAGCAAAGCGAGTTGTTACGGCTCATAATAAAACGATCGTCCGTATGGAAGGTGCTTTGTCAATCTGGATTGCCGACTGCCGGAAGAAGAAAATAGCCTTGGATACGAACACCATCCGAACCAAGGATTTGAGGTTGTATGAGAATTTCGCGGCAAAGGAACCTCAAGATGATGGCGACCACGCTGAAGAAGAAGAGGAAAACGACGAAGATGATGTAGATGAACCTCAAGCAGGGACATCCACTGATTCCCAGCCTCAGACACGACGTTTTACCGCCAGCAAACCGCTGACACGGTCGCTGCTGAAACTTACGCGAATGAGACGTTCAAGAATATTATCGCTGAAGGTGGATACAAGCCCGAACAAGTCTTTAATATGGACGAGACGGGTTTGTTTTGGAAGAGAATGCCATCGTGAACTTTCCTCAAAGAAGCCAAAGCCTCTGGCTTTAAAGCATTCAAAGATCGTGTTACCCTCGTGATGTGTCGCAATGCTGCGGGATTTTTGCTAAAGCCAGGGCTTATTTATAAGTCGAAAAACCTCGTGCTTTGAAAAATAAAAATAAGAATCTCCTTCCGTGTATTGGATGCATAATCCAAAAGCATGGATTACGAAGATGCTGACCTCCAACTGGTTCCACCAGTGTTTTATCCCACAAGTCAGTAAATATCTCTTAGAGAAGGGCTTGCCATTTAAGATCCTTCTCCTGCTGGATAACGCTGGTGGACACGCGACTGATCTTTCGCATGAGGGCATTCAGGTTGAGTTCCTGCCACCCAACACAACGTCCTTAATTCAACTGATGGACCAGGGGGTTATCAGGGCGTTCAAGGCCCTCTACACGAAGAATACCTTGGCGGACCTCGTTGCGTGTGTGGATGCCGCCCAAGAAGATGAGGATGAAACATTCAATTTGAAGGCGTACTGGCGGCAATACACAATTGCCACGTGCCTTCAGAACATCCAGAAGGCACTGCAAGAAATGAAACCTGCTACTGTTAACGCCAGCTGGAGGAAGTCGTGGTCCGAGATTGTTTACGACGACGAGGGATTTACGCCTGCCGAGATTCAACACTCTGCAGTACGGAAATCTGTGCAGTTGGCTGCGATAATTGGCGGTGACGGGTTTGGCGACATGACGACGGAAGACGTTGACGAGTTGTTGGACTGCCATTCCCAGCCGCTAACTGACGCAGACCTCGAAGACCTGACAAAATCAGCCAGTGAGGAAGAAAATGAACCACAGGAAGAGACCCAAGAAGTTGTCGAAGAAACAGGCTTAACATTAGAACGGCTTGCCAAGCTCTGCAACCTGGCGAAAGGAGCTGAAAGAATTGTCACAAGAATAGGACGAGGATATGGTTCGTTCTCTGCAGTTCTGCAACAAAATCGATGAAGACATGACTCCCTACAGGATGCTCTTCGATCGAAAAAAGAAGCAGCGGCAGCAACTTCCGATCACAATGTTCTTCCAGCCTCACAAAAAAGAGCCAGTTCCTCCTGCTACTATGCCTTCGGAAGAAATTGAAGAAGTGTCCCAGGAAGAAGTTGAAGAGGTGTCCCAGGAAAAGACACCTCAGTCTGAAGAGACGTAAAATACAATCATTGGCTGCACAGTAGAAAACATCATCAGCTTCATCATCATCATTTCTACTGTGTAGCAAATTCATCGCCATCATCATTCAAGTTTTTCTTCAACTTCTTTCATGGTGGGTATGTCATATTTCATTTATGCCACATTTAAATAAACTACGTTTCTTAGTAAATCTAAGATAATTCCCAATATATATATCTCTGTCGCACATGAAAGGAATGCTATTGCGAAATCTCAGTGCGATCAAACCAGACGCAAACGTCATCAATAAGTACCTGTGTAGTGTCTTAAAGACAGTGCGTCATCATACATTAGCATGCGTTTGCATAAACTCAGCGTTCTCCTTTTGATCAGAGCTGGAGGCAAAGTCACGTAGCCGTGGGAAGTCCTTGGGAACGAGGTCATATGTTTGTTCGTGTGTGTGAATCTTAGTCTTGCTATGTAAAAGTGTGAAAGCTTAGATATTAGATCGACATGGGAGATCATCCTGTGCAGACCAATTGTATTCTTTTGTATATAGTCTTTATACTAAATACAAGAAAAACCACTATGGAGTTTGTCTGAAATCCTGCAGAACATTGGTCTGATCTTCCAAAAACAGTCTTATTCTACAGCCATGGAGAAAATGAAGATGTCACAACCAAACTCTGACTGAGTTCCAAACACAGTCCTTATGACCAAACACCAGGGGGAATTTCTGATGAAATACCTTCTTATAACAGGTACAGTAACAATCTTTATTTCTTTATATACTTTAATATTCTAACATTTTAATATTAGTGCCTGTTTTAGATTAGGGTACTGTACATGCATTAAGTGTTCTGTACATTAAAGGGTGGTTTGTTAACAGTACATACGAGGAGGGCTTTATTGTAACTTCCAACTCTATCGTGGTGAGTAAAATACTGTACAATTGTACAGTACGCACCATAACAATCTTTCTATTTTTTTATGTTCACTTACTGTTTTACTGCTTATCATTTGTGCCTGTGTACTGTATGTACGTATTGTAGATATCTGTACATTACTATAAAGGGTGGTTTGTTAACAGTACATGTACTATGTAAAGGGAGGGTTTTAAAAGTCTGAATACATGTTAAATAAATACTGTAAATATGGTGTCCCTACTTCGCGGATTTTCAGCTATCGCAGCCAGTTCTGGAACCTATCTACCGCGATAAACGAGGGTTCACTGTATGTTGAGGGTAAATATCACAAAATGTAATTAGTACAATAAAGGTAGGAACATGTTTCATGGGAGTACAAGATCCTGTACAAGTAGAACAGTAAAGCTCACCTTATATTTGTCAAACCAAGAATCAAACAGCAACCCACGAAATGGCTTTTCTATATTGCATTTACTGGTAGGAGGTGGTATAGCATCTATAACTCTTTCAATAACATCTATCACACCTGTTCCATGTTTGGCTGATATCTGCAAAACAGAACCACAGAAATTCTTGGGAGAAATTTGAAACAATACAATGTGTAACTAAAATACCATCTTTCATCTGCAGTCCAAATATACAATCCACATCAATAAAAAGCTATTATAATTTACCTGCAGCACATCCTCCGGATCAATTTCGAACAAATTAAACAGTTGTTCTTTGACAGCTTCAGGATCAGCACTCTTTAGATCTATTTTGTTAAGCACTGGTATGACAGTCAACCCACTTGCAAAGGCTAGATAGAAATTTGCCACTGTCTGGGCTTGAACGCCTTCATTGGCATCTACTAAAAGAATCACCCCCTCACATGCAGCCAGTGAACGTGACACTTCATATGTGAAATCGACGTGTCCAGGAGTATCAATCAAATTAAGCAAAAAATCCTGAAATAACAATATCTAAATTATTCTATTGGGAACAAAAAATTCTATTTTCTGTAAGTAATAAAAATAATGCTGGTAACATTAATACTGATGACAATCATAATTATTATAAAATTAATAATAACGTTTTAAATGCAATAAAAAAGGTTACTTTTCTCATGTCACCGGCTAACTTCTGAGAAGTCTTACAGCTGTATATGCCAAATTAACAGAAAGCTTGGATGAATCTTGCATTGCTTAATACTGTTTACAGTTAAAGACCTTGACATATAATTGTTTAAACTGTACTAACACCTGGGCAGATGGGATTATTCTACTCACTGGTTGATAACATCTCTACCATAAGAACTTTCATTCCCACTAACATTAAGATCAAGATTTTACATGATCCATAAACTACCTGACCTAATTGCTGGCATACCATTTAAACATTTGTCAGACATGCCTATATTCATTTTCCATGCATCCTTAAAATCACGTCTTTTCTCTGTAAGAATAAGAGAATAAAGGAAGGGTCACTGTGTGTTAACCAAGAACCTCACTTTTCATGGAAACTATAAGAGACAGCAGGAAATGAGGGGTCAGTAAGAGGGTACTCTTACATGATTCAGGGGTTTGTATAAAACATAATTTTCCTTTTAAAAAATATAGTTCGTTTCATAACAACTCCAACTGCTATTTAGGTTGGAGCTCAAGGTGGTCAATAACCTAGGGGGTTTGTGCACATACCTAAAGATCCAGTAGGGTATTCAAGGACTGAAAGGAGTGAGTAACCATGTCTCTAGTGGCTTTTTTTGTAATGGTATGATCAAGTCTATGCAATAAAAAGTAAGTGCATGTATCAAATAAACCTTCCAGAAATGGAAAGACAGAGCATTACCTTAATATGCAGCAGCAAAATAAGTTCTGAAGACTACACTTCTTAATATTATCACAAATGATTGGTGATGATGAGAATAATGAGTGTGAAATATCTTCCTACAAATGTAACACAGGCCTCCATGACTATCTGTAAGAATAATGGTTGTATATAGGAAAAATGAAAAGGAAGTGCTTAAAACTGATGTCAGTATGTTTACCTTGTTGATTTATTTAATTTAATTTAACTGTACTGTATTTATGTAAGATTTGTCTTAAGCTGCTTTGGCAGTATTTTGTAAGCTCTCCAGTTTCCTCCTCACCAGCCCTTCGCTTGTTTACCTGTTCTTACAGTTCTGTTTTTCTTTTCAAGCAATGCAGTCCCTGCCCGCCTCTTTGAGAGGTATTGTCATTGGCCCAGTGATGTCGGGCAGCTAGTCTGTTCTGAGCCACCTTCTCAAGGCGTTTTGGATTGTTTGCTGTTGCTATTTGCAACTATTATTGACCTGGTTGCTGCTGCTTTTTGCTTTGCCTTTGATGTAGGGAACACCTGGCCTGCTTTGATTGCAGTCAGCATTATGTTTTGGGATTTTTCATCAATCCCATTCGCCTCCAGCCCAGTTATTACTGCCTGGAGGACCTCACCTTCCTATGGTAAGGTATTGCTATTATATAAGTGAGATTACGGTACTTGTGGGCATCACGATTGTCGTTGGGGCTCCTTTATCCCTGTAACCTGGGATTTACTCCAGATGTGGAGATTAATTGAAATTATTGAGATCACGATGTCATAATAAAGGCCTCATTAGAATATTTAACTTAGTTTGTAAAACTGTTAGGGTATTCTCGCTTTTCATTCCTCTGGTGAGATGGAGGAAGAAGCCCCTGAAGACGATAACGATGACAATGAAGACGAATCTACATCACATCCAGCACCTTTGTATAAACACATGAGGATGTGTTTGATATGCTTATCGAAATTATGAAGAATCCCTACATAGACCATAATGCCTTCCCCAGGGCACTGGAGTTTGCTGATGATGTTCAAGAAATGGGGTGGATGATGACTGCGAGGCAGAATCATCAATCCTACCAACACAATACCCTCAACAGTTTCTTTAGACCCCTAACCCTTTTACCAAAGTCCATCACCATCCAATTCTTTGGTAACTCAGGCATTCAGCTCAGAAATACAGGTGAAAACTTTTAGCACCCTTTCTTGATGTGGAAGGTTCATTCAGGCAGGACTCTGATGTCCCTCTGCTGCCACTCAATGAACAAAACTCTCTTCTAGGCACCTCAATGCCTCTTTCAACCAGTTTAACATTTCATGACTTCATGGGGGTACAGGGGGTAAAGGACCTCAATAATACAGTGGTGTTGGAGGAGGGGGAGAAAGGAGGACTTGTAAACTTCCCTGCAAGTTTTTAAAAGGGGGAGTTAGAACTTCCTTGTAAGTTTTTAATAGTCTGGCTATCACACGCAGTTTCAGCACCGCGCACCAGGTAAGCAAGAGAGAAAGTTTTCTGGGATAGGTGGAGAGGATGAATGGGCGTTTGACTTCTTGTTTATGTTTTTTCACATTTTACTGAAGGATATTAACTTGTAGTAAAATAATTAAGGGCAACACAAAAGAGACGTAGAAGCATTTGATACCCACTAAGATAGTCCTCTTCAAACCTATAACACACACAACCACACACACATTCTCTCCTATCATTTCCCATTTTTCATTTCTTTGCATTTTGTCATAGTTTTCACAGCAGAAAATTCTGAAAAACCAATAAATGAGAGAGAGAGAGAGAGAGAGAGAGAGAGAGAGAGAGAGAGAGAGAGAGAGAGAGAGAGAGAGAGAGAGAGAGAGAGATCAATACAACTGTTAACAGATGTGCAAAATCACTTAAGATACTCCTTGTCCATTCAACACATACAAAAGACTCAGAATTGCATTTAATTCTTGTTCACTGTTCATTCAGTCATAACCCTTAAATTATCTCATGTTTGGGTGCAATAGGCATTGCATGTCCATACATGTCCAAGGCATGATAAAATTATTAGGGAGCTTTTAGATCTTGTTTGCTGTTCAATCAGCTGTAAGGAATAAGCAGGTATTTAACAAAGGTCTCAGTCACTTTAAGGTTTGAATCCTTAAAAAAAAAACTCCAAACAAATATTTACTCCCAATACAAAAATCTTCAACTATATGGAGATGCAAAATAATCATATTACATTGATTAAGTGATAAACACTGACAGAAAAAAAAAAGTGCACTAAGCAGAGCAAAAGTCAGAGAACTCTAAGCAAAATACTAATGAGCTATTTAGCTTTCCATGATTAATTTAATTTAAAAACAACCCAAAACTGTTATAAGAAGTTCTAATCCCTAACAAATGAATAACATACAAATAGAAAGGCTATGGAAAATTAAAGATCAGCAGTAGAAACAGTAAGACACTAACTGGGAAGTTTAAGTAAGTGGTACTTAATGCACTTATTTAATATCTTAGAGACCCAATCTACAATAAAGGTAAAACTACTCTATGATAAGTTATTGAAGGATAATGTAGTCAGAAACAGTGAAAGAGTGGAAATCTATTAAGGAAATGTAAAGTCTGTCAACAAAAGGACTTGGGAGCTCAGATGTGCAAACAGCCAACAGGATGTTTCTTTGCTTTTGAGTGTGTCTGGAAAGGGAACTGATGCATCTGAAGGTCGTTGTAAGTGATGGATATTTAGTGCCAAAACAAATATAAACTGGCAACCTTGCTTACCTGGTCTTTGTATCTATATACAATGGATGCTGTCTGAGCTTTAACAGTAATGCCTCTTTCTCTCTCAACTTGCAATTTATCTAGTACTTGCTTATTACTGCCATCCTTCTCTATTGCACCTGAAAAAAAATTGACCAAATTATATGAAGTGTCAGTACAAATTTCATTTTTTATGCAATACAAGATCTCTTGAAGACTTTGTAATTTGCAGAAAACGATTGTTATATCAAGAAAAGTAAAGGTTGTGATGAGAACACAAGAGTGAATCTTCTCATGCATAAGATACATTTTACTTAACAAACTGTTGCTCCAATTGAACATTAATTTTATTAGGGAAATTCAAATAAGTTTCAATTAATCTACAAAAACCATTCAAAACTTATTAGAATACTGTGACAGGCACCCTTATCACTGATCTATAAGCTGTCAAACATTCTAGGATCACTAGGGTGTGGCCAGGAAAACAAAACAGCACTGCCATATCTATTTATCATTTTAAATCTTACCCTCAAGATTAATCCCTTGTCTATGGCTTTGCCTGAGATCTGTTATTTACTGTGCTTCGTTTTTAAAGAAACAGCATTGTGTGAATTTTGTTTGTTCTTAATGATTTTTCTTTTTTGTGTACGTTTTGGAAATACAATCATAGTTCTTGTAATAACACCATGATATGTTTAATGCATTAACACTTAAAATTTGTGTGGGTGGTCTGGAAGGAATAGCTTTTCAAGTCATTTGATTATTGTCCATATTCCATTTTAGCAGTTATTTATTAGTTACAAGACTGCATTTTTCAATTCCTCTGCAGGTTAAATAAACTATTCATCATTTAGGATAGAAAAATAATTTACCATTAATTACAGGGGCCACCTTGTTTCTTTAAAATGAGTTATTTTTATATGTTACAACCAGTTTCCTTGCCCTGGGAGTAAAGACGTTGGAGGTGGGGAGATTTGTTCCACTTTGGTTATCCCTTGGGTTATCTGTACTGTCTAGTGACGCTGGCTGTTTGAGGTGACCACGGTTGTTGTTTTTGACCGAGCTGACCTTTTAAATGCCCTTGCTGAATGTGTGTCAGTGAAACTGCGGTTTGGCAGTAGCGGCCAACAGCTATTCTATAACTCTTTATTTTTATGAAAATAAATTAGGCTTATACAGGCAGTCCACAGTTATTGGTGGCCTCGGTTATTGGTGATCTGGTTTTACAGTGCTTGTCTAGCGATAACTGGATTTTTGGCGCCGATATGCGCCAATCTCCGCTTATCGGCACCGATCCCCACTTAACAGTGGCGCCGATATCAGTTATTGGCACCGATAAGCAGGGATTTCGGTGCTATTATCGCTGATTTTCAGTTATCATCATGCCGTTGGGAATGGAACCCCCGCTGATAACCGGAGACTGCCTGTACTGAAAATATGTGAGGTTAAATGTTTTGATGTTATCTTTAAATGAATAAATTTTTAAAAAATTTCACTCGAGCAAGCTCTAACACAGCAAAACTTTTAATCATAACAATGAGACGTCTGACAACGCACAAATTCCTTACTCACTCCACCCTAGAGATCTCAGGTGCTTGAAAGACTATATGCTGAGATACCTCAAGTAAAATCAACTATTAAAACTGAGCATAGAAGTAACAGGATAGCAAAGAAGACATCCCCCCAAGAGGGAAAGCCTTTTATCTTACACTGTGCAATATTCACTTCCTCACTTTAGCAATGCGACTCACTCCTTAGTGGGAGGGTTATCCCTGACAACTGACTGGAGTCGAGCCCTCACAGAAATACTACAATCCTGGGTGCAACTGCAAGCAAGGGATGCAATGACTCCTGTAGCCTCCTAATCAGTCTGGCATAAGGATGACAGAAAGATGGGCCCTGGGCCTGAGTGAGGGTATAGAGAGCCTCACTCAAGTAAGTAAAGGATAGGTGAACTATGAATCTCCATTAGGAAATTAAGCCAGTAGATAGCTAATTCTGACAACACTACTGGTGGGTTCAGAATATAACTCTATCACTGCCCCCATCCTTCTTTGTTAAAGGGAAGAGCAGAGGGATATCTAGCTCAAAGACAAGTCTAATCCCAGCCAATACTTTGGCTTAGATGCTGCTCTGGGAAGGGGGAAGGGAAGACAGAGAGTCCAGTCACTCTGCATTTACACCCCCAGATTTATACTAAGCAAAAGCATTCATGCGAGATGCAAGTCTGTCTGAATTGAGTTCGGTGTCTACACAACTTGTTGAGCTGCAACCATAGGTCCCAAGGAGAAGGTATCCAAAGACTTGTGGTTAACATCTACCACGTAGAATGAGGTAAGGGTTGTCTGCCTATACCATGAACCTGCTATCATTATCTGCCACACCAAGAAGTTCCTCCAAATGGCTAGGGACGGTCTCGCACCCGACTTAATGGGTTCTTACACAGGTGAGATGGATGATATCCCCCTCAGAGCAGTCATAAGCTTCTTTGACTACCTCACGAAGCCAAAAAGAGTGTTGCTGGATACCTCCTTCTTATGCTTGCCTGTGCCTATAAAAAGGAACAACACTCTGGACAAAGAGCTAGGTCTTTTTTGGGCTGTACCTTATGGCTGGCCGTGAGCAAAAAGGCATCATGTCTGGATCACCACCAACAATGTCTGGGATAGAGCTTACTGAAAAAATCTTGAATCTCTCAACAGCAACTGACAGGTTCTGAGCTTTCCCCTCTGACTCAGGTGAAATGACCCCCATCTCTCTGAGTGCCATACTAAATAAGATTTCATGCAATTTCTCAACATGATTCACTTTCATGATATTAGCAGGTGTAGAGTAAGAACAGTGATCCAATTCAACAGTCTTGGGAGTGAATAAAACAATCACTTCCTAATCTATAAATTTACAAAAATTTTATTTCTGAGCTCGTCCCTGTGTCACCCGGTGAAATTCCTTAGTAGCACGAATTTCTAGGTATAAATATTGCTAAATATACCAGAGAAAAAAGCTATCAGGAATGCTGGGGTTACTACCCGCAGATCGAGCATCTATATGAAATAGACGTCGGTATGGGCAAGGGTGAGTGAGGTCATCACTACCACAGAACCACACTCTGAAGACATCCCAATGGCAAAACCCCCAGAAGAGCGGAGAGCCGACCCAACTCCCGCACTCACCCGCCCGCCAAACAGCGACCCCAGCGCCATCTGAACTCATTCCTTTCTAGCACGTGATCGCTGCGATCTTGTGAATTTTCGCTTGTGCTTTTTTCGGAATTTTCCGCTGTTTGCATCATGGCATCGAGCAGCTTTACTGTTTCCAAGTTAAGTACCATCTTCTTTTGGGGTTTTTATGATAAGTCTGGCTGTTTAAGCCCGTATACATAAATTATACGTGGTTTTCGTTTGGGTCGCTGTGGTGTCCCGCTTGGCAGCCATTCCGACCTAGAGGTATACCCATTCGGCTTGTTCTGTTTGGGTTTCTCTTGGTCGTTTACACAATTTATCTTTAATTCCCCATCAGGGAGCATCCTGGCGGCGTTCTTTCGCGGTGTGCCTTTGGGTCTCCTTTAATATTGTTTGTTACAAGTTTCCTCTCATAGGGGTTCTTTCGATTGTTTAAGGTATCTGAAGTTTTCACTCGTTAATTTTCTCCCCAGGATGTTTCCCTTTCTGAGAAGTGTGATAAAAGACTTTTTCACTATATGTGCTTGATGACGTGAAAATTATAATATTCACCCTTACGTGGCGTCAGGTTCGACCTGTTGACTGTTTACATTCTGTCACCTCGTTCGGTTAGGCTATAGCCTAGCACAAGCGTATATTTTTAGTTTGTTTGATGATTATTTGATGGTTATATATTTTTTACTCTGGTTAACATATCCTTTGGGGGTGTTAGCCTAGTTCTTTCACTAATGAATGAACTAGGCTACCTCTTTATCCTTTGTTTTCCTAACCTCCTGCTCTCCCGTATAACGCTTGAGAGGGGGAGGAGGGGGTAGTCAGGTCGAGGGAGTTTCTGTTGTTGTTCCATCCGCCTTCCAGCTTGTTCGGGTGGCTGAAGTTGAGACCCCTTTGTTCCCCCTCTCTCACCAGTGGGGGAAGAGGGTTTTATTTGGGAGATCTCCTTCATGCTTCATACAATCCCTTACTCGAGTCAGTTAAGGTTGGCCTTCAACACAGGAATTTCTCTCCCTGTTCTTTCCTCCCCCTTCCCTTCTCTCCTCCTGGTTACCTAGGCTATGCCGACCAGGAGGGTGGAGTGTATATGGTTTGGTATTATATTATCCCCACCCCTTCTCCTTCCCCGGTGCTTGTAGTGGGTCACGGTCTCCCCGTATACCTTACAGGGTTACAGTTGAGCGGAGGGTATTACCCCAGTCTCCTGTTCTTATTCTCCGGACCCTTTCCTACTAGTACTGTCCTTCCACCTTCGGCCCCCCGTTATAATATGTGAATCCTTTCCTGAGGTTCTAGTTTTTGTCATCTCCTCGCGTGTGAGACATCGAGCTTTCGATGGTCACCCCGAGGTAGACAGGCCTATCCTAGTTGAGGGACATGCTCTCTCCTGGGATCGGTCCTGCCGGCATTTACTGGAACAAGTGTTTCGTTGATTCGCTCTCTCCGGATCGAGCGGGTTTCCAACCACTTCAGGGCTCAGTTTCCGCCATCCCCGGCCCTCCCGTTGCTCCGTTAGGCTAAATGCTTCGGCATGTTGCGTCTTTATGGATAGGTTTGACTGGCTTTTCCACCTGACCATATTATGATCAGCTGTGATGTACTGCCTCGCCTTCCTACTGGACTCTAGCTTTGGAGGCTCGGGATCCCGGAGGGGTTGTGCCGGAACCCGGGGGTCTATGATCTCTTATTCTTATTATGTTGTTAACCAATTTTTTGTACATCACTTTATCTGTTATACTAGTTTGCAGCGGCCTCACCATTGCGGACTCAAAAAGGATTTTGACAAAGGAAAAATCTATTTCTGGGAGGGGCCCGTGTCACCCGGTGAAATAATCCATTCAGCACTTATTTCTAGGGAATTCCGTTGCTAGATACCAGAGAAAAGCTAAATGTAAAGCTGGGGTTACTACCCCAGAGCGAGCTCAAGAAATGGAGTCGTGTATGGTAAAGGGTGAGATTGTCACAATCACGGGACCCTGCCTATAAAGATTCCCAATGTCAAAAGTCCCAACGAGAGAGGTGCGATACAAGCCCATGCACTACTCGCGGACTGTACACAAGGCAATACTAGCCGCATTCCATTTTAGCACGCGATTTTCGTTCACACGTAATTTCGTTGTGCTCCTTATTTTGTGCCTATTTTGACATTTTTATGGCATCCCGCAAGGTTCTTCTTCAACAACTTGAGTACCAGTGTTTTGTTGTTTTTAGGCGATTGAGGCTCCTTATTTTCCTTTAGTTTAATAATTAAAGGGATTTATAACGCCCGTCTCGATCTCCTCTCACGGCGTCTCATGACCTCTCTTGGTCTTGGGTCGGCATGTTTGTTTTGTGTAATTTATTTGTAATTTTTCTTGTTTGGGATATATTCCCAATTCTGTGATTCCTAATTTAAGTGGGTTTGATTATTTTTATGTTTGTTCTGTGCCCCTTTACTACGAGAAGTGAAGTTTGGCGTTTAGGCTACAAGCTTCCCCTCGGGCCTATTCGCTTATTATCATGGCTTTATTATGCCTTAATTTTGTCCCTCACTTCTCTTAGCTTCTGGGAATCTTATTTTCATTGGTACTGTTACGGTTTTTTGCTTTGTTTTTGCAATTTAGTAAATTTTGTGAATTTTGTGAATTTTATGTTCCCTTGCTGGTCAAGTGCGGTCTTGCTGTTTAGGCTACATGGTTCCCCCTCGGGCCTATTCGCTTATTATTTTGGCTTTATTATGCCTTATTTTAGACACTCACTTCTCTAAGCTTATGGGAACATGATGTTCATTGGTACATTTAAGATTATTCTCTTTACGTTTGACCTTGTGCTCGGATGCTTTTGAATTTTGTTGATTATTTTGGGTACTTTTATATAACTGGAGGTCGGCCATTTCCCTTCACGTCCATGTCGTGTTGGGCCTGCCTATCCTCCTACATGTACCTTATAGTAATTTTCTGTTATATTATACATTTATTTTGGGTTGGTTAGTTAGCCTTTATCCCTCTCCTAGGCTTCCTTCCTTTGCATCGCCTCAGTTAGGTTAGCCTAGGGGTAGGCTATAGCATTTTTTCCCTTTGGGGAAAAAACGTTAAGGGGGGGCGATCTCGATCTGTACGTATGAGTTTCATGTCTGTGATCTCGATCTGTACATATGAGTTTTATGTCTGGTGCTTCCCTTTGTTTGGTTTTGGCTTAGGTATGTAGCCTACGTCCACCCTCTCCGTTTCAGCTTTTCACTTAGGATAATGTTCCTGATAGGTTAAGCTGGAATAGCGAGGGTTTACCTCGTAGCCTATCCTAGTTCAATCCTTCTTTGGGTGACCGGGAGTGCTCTCCCCACTCCTGTTCACACTTCAACTATATTTATTATTTTGTTGTATCGAGAAACCCCTTCTTCCCGTTTACCCAATCCCTTTGCTCTCTCTCCCCTTGGTTCGTTTTCAAGGTTTGTTAACTTTCCAAGGCTTGAGAGCAATTTATCCTTATTTTTGTGCTGTAGCCCACATCCCCTCCTCTGCATTGATTGGTTTGTCCCTCGGTGTGTGTCTGACCTTATTGGTTGGCACCCCACCTGGGCCTGAGGTGACCGGGAGTGCTCTCCCCACTCCTGTTCACACTCCATTTGCCTTTCTTTGCTCTCCTGGCCGTAGAGGTTTTTGCCCTTCCTCCCCTTTTCTCTCGCTCTTGTCGGTGCAACACAGCTCACATAGCGAGGGGATCTATGAGGATCTCTGGGCGCCCGGGGAGTGCTGTCTCACCCCTGGTCGCTACTTTGGGTTACCAACCTCCTGGCCTATCCTTCCCTCCCCTTCCTTTTACGTCGACTGTTTCCCTTCGTGGTGCTTCCTACCAGTCCGCACCTCGCTGTTGGGATCTCACACGAGGCCAGTTAGCGTTTTCCACCTAACTGTCTTCTGTTTTATTTGCTTTCGGCGTTCCCCCTCCATTTTGCTAACTACCAGTTCGATGTTTCATTATCTTGTTGGGCGCTCTCCTTGCTTACCGCTCCGGCGGTTATAGTGTTTAGCGGTCGGTGTTTATCCCCACCGCTATCACTCGTTCAGGCTCTGAGTTTTCCTCTCTTGGCTCTTCGCCCACTTCCGAACAGTTCATAACCTTCCCACTATATTTGTATCCGTCACATAATTTTAAAACATGGTCGCTCGGAATGTTTCCGTTGACTCTGTTTTTGTGTCTATGAGATTTGTACTGTTAGTCCGGTTTTCTCTCCGGTTTACTCCGGTTGGTTTTCCTGGTCTGACTAGGCTAAGTCGCTGCTACGGTACTCTGCTCCGGCATCCGTTCCAGCATGCTCATATCTCATACGCTTTCAGCTGTTTTGTCAAGTGCAGGAATGCTCCGCTATCCTGCAACAAGCCAGTGACCACGGAGTCTGTAGTTTCCATTCCGGTGCACGGTCTGTGTTGGAGAATTAATAGTTTGGCACCCAGAAGGTTGTGATGTACGCTATGCTCTCTCCGAGCAGGCTACTTGAATCCATAGGTTTCATATACACCTGTCGGTTTTATCTCCGCCAAACTCCGCCTCATATGGCTTATTTTTTCGGAAGGTTGTAAACGCCTGTTGCTCTCTAGCAGGCGTCTTGATGAAAATTGTTTGTTGACACCAGTGGGTTTTAGCAAATGTCGACTACAAAAAATTTCAATTCGGTCAGTCGTTTGGCACCTGAAATGGTTGAAAAACGCAATTGTATGCTAAAACTCTTACATTCTAGTAATATTCAATCATGTACCTTCATTTTGCAACAAATTGGAAGTTCTAGCACAAAATTTCGATTTATGGTTTTTAAAAAAAACTTTTTTCGGTGTAAAGGGCTCTCTCGGCGAAAATTCCAGAAATTCTTTCGTCATTTTGTCGTAGGTTTTTACACTGTTCTATATTAGCCGTTACATAAAAGTTTTATATATGAAAATGTGCGCAATTTCATGTACAATACAACAGAAAATAACTCATGGTTTAGCTTTTATCAGTTTTGAAATATTTTCATATAAATCACGATAACTGCAAAAATTTCAACCCGGTCAACTTTGACTCCCAAAATGGTAAAAAACGCAATTGTAAGCTAAAACTCTTACATTCTAGTAATATTCAATCATTTACCTTCATTTTGCAACCAATTGGAAGTCTCTAGCACAATATTTCGATTTATGGTGAATTTTTAAAAAAACTTTTTCCTTACGTCTGCCAGAAATTCTTTAAGTCACGTTTGAAGTAATGTTTGCACTGTTTTATATTAGTCGTTCATAAAGTTTTATATATGGAAATGTATAATTTCCTGTTTGGGGAGAATACAACAGAAAATAACTCATGGTTGTAACTTTTATCAGTTTTGAAATATTTTCATATAAATCACGATAACTCCCATAATTTCAAGTCCGGGTCAATAAGTTCAACTCGGTGAAATGGTGGTAAAACCCAATTATAAGCTAAAACTCTTACATTCTAGTAATATTCAATCATGTACCTTCATTTTGCAACAAACTGGAAGTCTCTAGCACAATATGATATTTTTATGATAAAATAAAGTTTGTTCATACTTACCTGGCAGATATATATATAGCTGTATTCTCCGAAAAGGGACCGACAGAAATTCAAAAACTTACGGCACTATTTCAGATGGGCCAGGTGGTTAGTACCCATTCCCGCCGCTGGGAGGCGGCATCAAAACCATTCCCATTTTCTATTCAGATTTTCTAGAAACTAGAACTACTGTCTCCTGAGGGGAGGAGGGCGGGTACTATGATTATATATATCTGCCAGGTAAGTATGAACAAACTTTATTTTATCATAAAAATATCATTTTGTTCATGACACTTACCTGACAGATATATATATAGCTGAATCCCACCATTGGAGGTGGGAAGAGACAGAATAGGATTTAGGAAACAAAACTATGTAGGCGATTGACGCCTTGGTTCCTTACCTGTTAGCATTGCTGACTTCGTTGATTACTGTCACCCAAGCCTGCTTCTGCTTTACTAGAAAACTCCAGCAAGGTAGAGACCTATAAAGCTGGTGGAATCTAGATGATCTGTCAATGGGGCGAGACCACAATGTGACTAGACCATATGACCTTACTTTGAGAGGGAGCGACAAACTAACAACCACCTGACCAAGCCTAGTTACGTCAAAAAGATTAACATAAACTAAGGACTGGGGCGACCACCACTGGTGGAGACCCAACGAACCAAAAAACAACACATAAAATATTTAAAAACACACCAAAACAAAACTAAAGGAGAGGATGAGAGTCGCTTTCTGTTCCCAAGATCAGTGTATTTATGAAAACGTATGGGGTCCCAGTCTTACATGCAATTCTCATACCTGTCTTCACTTCTGTGAGATAATGAGAAGCAAAGACCGAATTGCTTCCTCCATAAAAGTGGCACCCAGAATGTCATTGAGAGACTGGTTTTTCTGGAAGGCCACTGAGGTAGCAATGGCTCTCACTTCGTGAGCCTTAACCTTCAAAGTTCTCAAATCTTCGTCTAGCACACTGGAATGGGCGTATGATGTGGTTCTTCGTAGAAAGAATGCCAGGGCATTTTTCGACAGAGAGGTATATCAGGCCTCTTAATTCTCGGGCACCAAAGATTGCTAGACTAGGACCTCTACAATCCTGGGTCCTCTGCAAATAAAATTTTAGAGCCCTGACAGGACACAGGGTTCTCTCAGGTTCTTGTCCAGTGATGTTCGTCAAGCCCTTAATTTTGAAGGACCTGGGCCAAGGGGAAGAACGGATCTTTTTCATTCTTAGCAAGAAAAATAGGGCTCAGAGAACAGACAGCATCAGGGCCTCTGAAACCTATAATCTTGCTGAACGCTCTACCGTTCAGTTCACTAATCTGGGATGGTCGCCAGAGCAGTTAGGAAAATAGCTTTCTTAGTTACATCTTTGAAGGAAGCAGAATTTAAAGGTTCAAACCTCTTCGACATCAGGAATTTTAGAACTACATCTAAATTCCCTGAAGGTAACTTAGGGAGGCTACCTTAGACGTCTCAAAAGACCTAAGAAGATCATGAAGGTCTTTATTGTCCGACAAGTTCAGGCCTCTATGCCTGAAGACCGTTGACAGCATACTCCTATAGCCTTTGATGGTAGGGACTGCCAGGTTCAAATCCTTTCTCAGATACAAAAGGAAGTCCAGCATATCTGGGAAAGAGAGGTCGTGGTGGAGAAATTCCTTAAGTTTACACCACTTCCTGAAAATGATCCACTTGGACTGGTACACTGACATGGCTGGAAGAGGCTCTCCTGGCATTTAGCGATCGCCTTAGCCACTGGTCTAGAAAAACCTCTCGCTCTGAGCAATTCTGATAGTCTGTATGCAGTTAGACTCACAAGCAGGGGAAGGTTTTGTGGTACCTCTCAGAAGTGGGGTTGTTTGATGGCCTGAAGATCTGTTCTCAAAGGAAGCGTTCTTGGAAAGTCCACCAGGAGAGACATGACCTCTGGGAACCATTCTGCTGAAGGCCAAAAAGGGCGATTAAAGTCATTCTCGTCCCTTCTGAGGCTACAAACTTTCTGGTGACTTCCCCAGAATCTTGAATGGGGGAAAGACAGATCTAGACCCTTCCAGTCCCAGAGAAAGGCGTCTATTGCTAGGGCTCCTGGGTCGAGAACTGGAGAGCAGTAAAGGGGCAGCCTTGTGGTCCTTGAAGAAAACGTCCACCAGGGGGCGTCCCCAAAGCTTCCAAAGATCCATTTGACACACTTCTGCGTTCAGAGTCCATTCTGTTGGCAGAAGCTGATGTTGTCGACTGAGAAGGTTGCCTGGAACATTCTCGACCCCTGCTACAAAACAGTGAGAATGGTCACCGGGCTTGAGAATGTGCCCAGGGAGCAGGATCTCCTTGGCGATCAAGAACAGGGACCTGAGAATGAGTACCTCCCTGTTTCTTGATGAACGCCACTGGCGCTGTGGTGTTGTCGGAGTTGACTTGAATCACCCGACCTGCAACTTGATCTTGGAAGAACTGAAGAGCCAGGAAAATCGCTTCCAGTTCTTTTAGATTTATGTGCCAGGACACCTGTTCCCCTTTCCAGGTGCCTGACACTTCCTCCCCTAGTGTTGCTCCCCATCCCGACATGGGACGTCTGTGTGGAAAACAACACTAGGTCGGGGCTCTGAAGATAGAGAGAGACCCCTTCTGCCAACTTTAAAGGATCGAGCCACCACCGAAGATGGTCCTTGACAGAGAGAGAGATCCTGAGAGACTCTTGTCTAAGTCCTCCTTGTTCTTCCAGTTGTCCGCAAGAGAAAGAACTGTAGGGTCTGAGATGCAACCTCCCCTGGGGAAACAAACTTCTCCAGTGATGAAATGGTCCCCAGCAGACTCATCCATTCCCTCACCGAGCATGTTTCTTTCCCCAGGAAGGCGAAACTTTCTGAAGCAGTGCTGCTGGCGTTCCTGGGATGGAAAGGCTCGAAAACCCACTGAATCCATCTGAATCCCCAGATTCTGAATGGACTGAGAGGGGATCAGATGGGACTTTCTCTAAATTCACAAGAAGTCCCAGGGACTTTGTCAGTTTCAAAGTTGAATGCAAGTCCTCCAGACACCTTTGTTCCGATGTGGCTCGGATGAGCCAGTCGTCTAGATAGAGCGATATCCTTATGCCCGGCAAGATGAAGCCACTGGCAACGCGTTCCTCATCAGGACTGTGAATACCATAGGAGCTGTACTCAGTCCGAAACAGAGAGCTCTGAACTGGTACACTCTTCCCCCAGGACAAACCTCAAATACTTTCTCGATTGAGGATGAATGGGGACATGAAAATATGCGTCCTGAAAGGTCGAGAGAGACCATCCAATCGCCTGGTACTGTAGTGCATTGATAACCGACTGGGGCGTCTCCATTTTGAACTTCTCTTTGACGACAAAGTTGTTCAGTCTGCTGACGTCCAGGACTGGTCTCCACCCCTGACTGTTTTGGAACCAGGAAGAGACGATTGTAAAAACCTGGAGACTCCAGATCCAGGACTTGCTTATGGCCCTCTTCTGGATCATTTCTTCCAGCAGATCTAAAAGGATCTGTTGCTTCTCCGATGACGGTAAGAAGGCGACAGATCTCTGGGAGTAGAGGACAGGGGGTTTTGAGGAACAGGATCCTGTAACCTTTTTGATTACATTGAGGGACCAGGAATCCGCCCCTCTTACTTTCCAGGCTTCCAAAACAGGAGAAGCCTGGCTCCTACTGGTGTCTGGAGGTGAGGAAAGTCACTTTTCTTGCCCCTTTGGGAAGAAGGGGCTCCTCCTCTGGAGAGACCTCTTCCTCCCTTGAAAAGGGTCTAGAGGAGGAAGATCTCCCAAAGGGCTTCTGTCTCTTGGGTCTCTTCCACATAAGAAGAAGTAGAAGGGACACTGAGGACGTCTGGAAGACTGAGCAAGGAGATCCTGAGTAGCCTTCTCCTTAAGGCTGGAGGCGAGATCCTTGACTCAGCGGCTGGGGAAGAGATGGCTAGAAAAGAGGGGCAAAAAGTAACTCAGCCCTCTGAACAGGAGAAACTGACTTAGTTTTCAAAATTCTGTTTACAAAGCCCTCTTCTTTAGGAAGGTTGTACCAAAATGAGAAGCCAGTTCATCGCGCCATCCCTGTTGGCCTTGACTGTCCATGCACGACAGTACACTGGACAGCTCCCCAGAGAAATAGAATCCGGACTCGAGTCCTTAAGTCCAAGGCCCCAAGCACCAGTCCAGAAAGTTAAAAACCTCCATAGACTTGAAAGGTCTTTCAGATGGTGGTCGGTCTCAGAAAGAGTCCAAGACACCTTAGCCAGAAGAAAGAAGAGACCTCCTTGGGCGTCTGAGCATCAACGAGGCTTTTCAAAATCACCTTGAGAGGAAGAAGGAACTCTAGAGCCAATTTCCTCTCCCTTTCTCATACCACATTCCAGCTTTCCCGCACAATCTAGACGGGGGGAGAGCGAAGGAAGATTTCATTGAGACTTCCTATCTTCCATCCACGCATTGACCCTCTTGAGAGCTTTTCTAGTAGCCAGAAGAAGTCTTCATTTGTAGGAAGCGGGTGATTTCCTCACCCTTGGAAGAAGCTAACTGTCAAAAGGAGGGGAAAGAGGAGCAGAAGGCTGAAATTTATCAGGAAAAGAGCTCCTTAAGCAATCTAGCCAAAACCCGGTAGTCGGAGAATTTCAGAAAGAGGGGGGGCTCTTGTTCTGCAGAGTCCGACTCCTGAGACAAAAGCCTCTTGACAGGAGCGACATCCAGAGTCTTCGGGCTAGAGAGAGACAAAGACCTTTGGGTCCAAGGGGCCCAAGACCTCTTTCGTGGGAAGAAACTGCAGAAAATTCTGGAACTTCGTACAGGGCGTCCTGCAGTCTTGTGGCATCCTGAGGAGCTTCCTGATGAGCTTCCAACCGGGCGTCCTGCTTCAAAGAAATAAACGGCGTCCTGAAGAGCGTCCTGTCTTAAAGCTGCCTGGCGCCCTGGGTGACAAAGTGCCGAGCGAGATCTCAGAGCTTCTTGGCGAGTCCTTAACAAAGCGTCATGCAGGGATCGGGAATAACCAGAATGTCCTAAAGCGTCCTGCGAACGTCAAAAATCATAAGCGAAAGGAGGAGAGGCAAGAAGAGCGTCTGGCGAACTCTTACTAGCAGCAAGCCTAGCTGCAAGAGGCGTCCTGATCAACCAGTCACGACGGGGCAAGGAGAGCTGATGATTGAAAAGCGATGAGGGTTCAAGACACACTGCAGGGGAGTAACAATTTCAAAGCGTTGAAGGGAAGGAGAGGGGAGATTCCTCTTAGATCTTTTAACTGGCATTGACAAATCCTTGCAGGGCGCACCGGGGCTCCTTCTCCTTAGCAGCTCAGAAGGGAAGCTAACTGCTGCTGCATATCTTGGATAAACGCCATTGGACTTTCTGCAGTGAAGCCCTCTCAGGAGAAGGGCTGCTCTTATGAGAAGAAGAGGGGAAGGAGACGTCCATCTCCTTCTACCAAGAATGATTGGGGCTCTCTTCCCAATGCGGCTGGGGCGTTAAAAGCGTCGTTTCCTCCTCAAGAAATCCTGGTCCTCTTCTGCGGCAAATATAGCATTCGGGAAGTTAAGATTTAAAGGCACATTTTCAAGAGAAGAAGTTTCTTCACTGGACGGCTCCTCTTGAAAGGACGAGAGTTTTGAACGTGACTGTTTTAAGTGGAGGAGGACGCCTCGGAGGGCGAAAAACAATCAAAAGGATCCGTGCGAAACACGCATCCTGGCAGCCTGGAGAGACGTCAACAAGGACCTGCCAAAGGACACCAGGTTTTCCCCGTAACCCTCTTGCGGCTTTCGACATGCCCATTCCCTAAGTCCTGGGAGTTTTGCAGAGGAGGCCTAGAGGCATTATAGGCCAAACAATCTGACCTGCCCCCTCCACAACACTGGGGATCACTACACTTCACTGCACTTTGATCGGATGCACCTTAGACTCCAATGTCTACGAATGGAACTCAAAATCTGCGAGATGTTGAAGCATTACCTTAATGAACAAATTACAGGATATGTTGAAGGCGACTCTACAGGGAAAGGAGAAGCAGCATTAGTAGGGTTAACAGGAGATAAATTTTACCCTGACTCCCACCTACCTGGTGACACTTGAAAGTGAATGCAGTTATCGGCTTCACTCCTGGAGGAAGACCTCCTTACACGATCACGCTCTAAAAACATGAACGTAAGAATCGTAAGCCTTCCAATCAGGATCAGGCAACGATTCACACTCACTCCATTGCAGCGATCATCCAACATACAGACATGCCCTCTACATCTCATGCATACTGTGTGAGGGTCTCATCAGTCCCTGGTAGCCTCAGGTTTACACTCCTTCACAACACACACCCTGAAACTGAGCAGAACTAGATCCAGACATCTTGTTCAAGGAAAATTCAAAACCAAAATCAAAACAGTCCAAATAAGCGTTTGCCTATCCACAAAGCCAAAGTCAAAAAACCAAAAGACAATTAGAATTTTTAGTGGAAAATTTTCGAAATCCAACAGCGGTTGTCATTGACAACAGGTGTTTCAATTGGACAGAGAAAATCTGAATAGAAAATGGGAATGGTTCCTGATGCCCGCCTCCCAGCGGCGGAATGGGTACTAACCACCTGGCCCATCTTCGTGTGCCGAAGTAATTTTTGAATTTCTGTCAATTTTCGGAGAATACAGCTATATATATATCTGTCAGGTAAGTGTCATGAACAAAATTTCGATTTATGGTGACTGTTTTTAAAAAAAAATTTTTTTGACTATGTAGGTCTTTCTTGATAAACTAGTAAACATCTCAGAAATTCTCCATCTCTCAGTTGTCGTAATGTTTGCATCGTTTTACATTAGTCGTTACATAAACTTTTATATATGAAAATGTGTGCAATTTCATCTAGAGCACAACAGAAATTAGCTCATGGTTGTAGCTTTTATCCCTTTTGAAATATTTTCACATAAATTACAATAACTGCCAAAATTTCAACCTTCGGTTTTAACTCCAATTAAATGGTAAAAAACGCAATTGTAAGCTAAAACTCTTCCATTCCAGTAATATTCAATCGTTTACCTTCATTTTGCAATAAACAAAGTCTCTAGCACAATATTTCGATTTATGGTGAATTTTTTAAAAAAAACATTTTCCTTACGTCTCATGGGCGCAGGGGAGTAACTGTCCCAAAGAATCTCAAAAATTCTTTCATCTTGTTGTCGTAATATTTGCACCGTTTTACAGTAGTCGATACATAAAGTTTTATATATGAAAATGTGCTAACAATTTCATTTACAATACAACAAAAATAACTCATGGTTGTAGCTTTTATCAGTTTTGAAATATTTTCATAAAAATCACGATAAATAGAAAAAGTTCGACTTTCGGTCTTCTTTACTTTCGACGCGAAATTATTCGAAAACTGCAATTATAAGCTAAAACACTTACAGTCTAGTAATATTCAATCAATTATCTTCATTTTTCAACAAAACGGGAAGTCTCTAGCACACAATATTTCGATTTATGGTGAGTTTTTGAAAAAAAAATTTTTTATCCATTTAGATTTTACTAAAATTCATGCATCATTTTGTGATAATATTTTTCTGTGGTTGTTTTTGATCGTTTTAAAATTTGTTATATACCAAAATCATCGCAATTTAGTGTACAATACAACTAAAAAAATTAAGTCATTGAAGTTTTAACCGTTTGCTTCGGCATCCGCGATTTGTATACAATTATATCGAGTTTTTTTTTTTGGTTTTGTCATATATTCCAATATTTATATATGATAATGATATTTTTTTATTTCTGATGGTTGCATACTAAACTTCGGCTGTGTTGACAAAAAGTTTGGCCAAAAATGAACTCTTAATCTTAAAAACTAAGCGTGCAGTGATTTTTGAAAAACTTTTTTCTGGTTTCATATAACTGTCCGAACCTCCTTTTAATAAGGGAGACGTTTTTATGTAAGCATTTGGCGTTAAAGGGTTAATAGTCGCTCCTTCGGTGTTTGGGCTCTCTCCGGGCAAGATTCTTGATGAATCGGTAGGTTTCGTATACACCTATCGGTCTTCCTCCGCCAAACTCCGTCTCATATGACTTATTAATAGTTGCTCCTCTGGTGTTTGGGGTCCTAATTTTCCCCCTCCTGGAGGCCGGTTTCAAGTCTCGTAACTCTTCGCTTCACACCCTCTAGTCCGGGTCGAACTGAGATTTTGGGCGAAATGTAGAGGCGGAAATTCCTATGTCTTTTGGTGGACATTTGTAATGTTAAATAGCTCCCAGATCTCAACATCAGTTGCTGAAGAAGTTTTTCCCCTTTGACTACTGGGGTCCAAGAGATGACCCGGTCCTCTTAAAATAAATTAGCTATTTACGGAGGGTTTACTGAAGACGTTGCAGCCTTCAGTCTCGTTCTCCAACCTGTGAACATCGTCCTGGAGCGATAAGTAGGTGCGGAAATAAGTGAGACAAACCTTTTCCGCTTAGCTCGGGAATAAGTGAGACAAATTTTTTTCCACTTAGCTAAAAAATTCTTTTGCTTTTTTCCTTTAGGGGATTCGTTAGATCCTCATCCCTTTTGGACGGTTCCTGGTCTACCGTCCCTAAGGTGAAATCAGTCAAGAAAGACCTTTTTAAAACCCAGAAGACCCGTTCCGGGGCCCCCTCGAGGACGTCACGGATCTCTAGTCCGGTGCCGTCCATGAGTTAGGCCTCGTCTTCTGGAAAGGGACACGGCCCAAGCAGAGTAAGGCAGTTACCCCCTCTTTCCTTCGTTGCAGACTCTTTTATGGGTCTCCTTATAAGGAGCTCGACATAAGGGTCATTGACAAACTATCAAAACTATCTAACCCGCTATCTGCCTCATGGGTCCGTGCCTTTCCCTTTCCCAGGAGCTTAAATCCCAAAGGGATTAATCTCAGGATTCATTGTCAATGGATCACCTGAAAAATCCTGCTCCGTTCGGAATTCTATCGTTCGGACACCTCCACCCCTTTTCCCCTCCAGTCTGGGGAACCTTTGGCGCCCTAACCCTTTATGCTTCCCAGCATGAAGGTACCCTTCTATCGAGGGTGTGGGCACACGGAGGTTGGTGGAATTGCATTTCTTCCCTTCCAGTCTGGTATCCCTTATCCGGGTTTTGCCAGACTGGCAGAAGGGGCATGGTATCTATCTGACAAGATCCCTAAGGAAACCCTCATCTTTCCTAGGGACTGGGCACAATCGTCTCTGTTGAGAATTCTAGCGGAGTGCCAGGTGGAGAATTTCAAGCTCACGCCAGCAAAAGGGGTCTTTACCGTGTTCTCTTTAAGAGACCTGCTTCCTACCCCTTGTGCTCCGAATGTAGCCCCTCTTATCAACAGGCTTGTTTTGAAAAAGTAAACCACTGACACATCTCCGAGACTACAGCTTCACTAATTTATTCAGCGGACAGCTTCATTTATTATGTTGAGAGTCGATTCGATTCGGAAACTGAAACAAGGTGTAAGGACAGGCTTGCCAGGTCCTGGAACTCTTTGACTTTAATGGGAACAATGTCTGTGGTATATAATGGCAGTTCGTTGTTTCGGGTCCTGATAAAATCCCTCTTGTCAGGTTTTTTGCAGGACCTGTTTATTTTCATCACAGTCCGGATGGACAGCTGAAAACACATCTTTTCGGCAGCCACGTTCCGCCTTGAGCTGAAAAGACTTATGAACAGTTTCACCTGGGGAATTAATCTTTTCCCCAGGTGGGCATTGTTCTGGTCTGTCTGGGGCTACTAATGTTAATCAGAGCCTCCGTTCTCGTTGGGGTCTACCCTACAAGCGGAAACAATCTGATCTTGTCGGGCCCTATCCCAAGTCCGGCAAGAAGTTCATGTAGTTCAAGCGCCCCTGCTCAGGCAGTGGTGCAGGCTCTTCAGGTTCCTGCCCCTGGACAAGCCGTCAGCCTCTCACTCCCAGCCTCCCACCTCGATGTGTGCTGGTTCAGCCAACACATCAGCCCCTAGTGGCTCCCCATATGTCTCTGCCTCCCCCATATGTCTCTGCCGGGGTTTTCATTGCTTCATACGAAAACCCAAGGAAAGAATTTTCACTATGCATTCTACCAGAGGCACTGAGCCTTGGGGTTATCACAGGGGCAGGGAAGCATCCTGCTCCTCTCCGAGAAATTGGGAAGGCAAAGGCTCCAGGGGAGGCAAGGCAAGCCTCCTCCCAGTGGTATTTCTCAGGTGGGTGGGAGGCTGTACCATTTTCGGGGCCAGTGGAACTTCAGTCCCTGGGCCCAGAGTATAGTTATCAAAGGCCTGGGGTGGAGCTGGACTGTTTGTCCCCTCCCCAATCAGGTTCTGTCAGCTGGCCAGGGCTCTGGAGGACTTTATGAAAGGTCTGTTAAGGAAACAGGCATTAAAGAAAATGGACCTGTCAGCAGACTTTTTCAGTCTGCCAAAGAAGTTCCCTTCCACTGGAATATATTTCCAGACTTGTCCCGTTTATATTCCTCATTCAATGCGACAAGTCTCGGTTGCTTACAGTCTTGTAGGTTCGGATCCTACTACACCGTGGAGCCGTAACCACCTCTATAGGCCTTTCCGACGCTTCCTATCACATCTTGGTTGCAGAAAGGTTCTCTCCCTTCTTGGGATTCAGGCTCGGGGGCAGGCGTACCCCTTCAGGATCATGCCCTCCTCAATGCAGCCCCAGAATCTTTGCCAGTTTGAACAATACCGTAGTTCAACAGCTCCGGTATTAGAAGGTTATGCTAGCTGCATATCTAGTTGCCTGGCTCATTTGGGCATCCAGCGTCGGAGATTGCCGGAGAGTGCCGGCCATTATAATCGGCTTTCTAGAGTCTCTGGGCTTCAAGTACACAGGAAGGAATCCCACCTGATTCGGAGGGGTAGCCTTCAGTGGTTGTGAATCCAGTGGAAGCGGAAAGAGATAGCAAAAGGGCAACCAGGCATTTCATCAACACAAGCATACCTCTTGCCATGCCCAAGAAAAGGTCTTGGGTTCTCTTCAGTTTGCTTCAGTGACGGTTCTCCTTCTGAAGTCAAAGCTGGAGTTTATAAATGGGGTATGGCGGAGTCAGGGACGTGTCTCCCTGATTCCTCCTATTTGAATCAGTGGCCTCCGGCCTTGGGCAACAGTCAAGAGCTTATCGAAGTCAGTTCCTCTTCAGCTTCCCCCTCTGGCCTCAGTATTCCACACCGTCACCTCTCTGAGCGGGTGGGGTGGATATTTTTAGCTCCATGAAGTACATGGAACTTAGTCGGTCCGCGTTCCGGCAGTTCCATATCAATGCTTTGGGGGCTGTGGCAGTCTTCCTGCCCTTGGGAAAACTTCTTCCTCCCAGGAGGATTCATTTTAGGCTGGTTCTGAACAAAACAGCAATAGTGCGCTGCGTAAACAAGTGGTTTTGGAGTCGAATCGAATCATTCAGGTTATGGTTCATTCTTCTCCATACCAAACAGACACAAGTGGCATCTGTCTGCCACCCTTCTCGTAGGGGTCCAAAAGGTCACTGCTTTTTCCCTATCCAGGGCCTCCCCTGGTGTCGGAATAGTCCTTAGGCGGAGCGTCATTCAGGTAGATCTATTTCCGGACCTAGGAGTTGGTCTGTTTGCAACCCAATTCAGCCACAAACTATCTTGTGTTGCCCCCAACCTGGACCTCTAGCTCTCTCCTGGACACAGTGTTGTTAGGTTTGAATGGGTGGAAGTTAGTTTATCTATTCCCTTGGTGAACCTGTTATTTAAGTCCTTCACAAGTTCAGAACATTCAAACAAGTAGGTCTAGTAACTCAAGCTGTTTCCACTCCTTCTGGGGTTGAAACCTGGTGCTCCAAACTCAGACCCAAAACTGCGTCGAGTGGTATAAACTCAGCCTGTGTCAGCCTCCTCAAAGTTCTGATGCCCTGGCTTTGTGGTCTTTGTGAAATTTACAGTTTAGGGGGAAACTGGTATTGGTCCTGTTATTACTGTCTTCCTAGAATCAGAAAAGGGATTCTACTCTGCTGCAGTATGGTTCTGCAGTTAAGTAACTAGCACTCTTCACATAGTTTCTAAGCTACAGTAATGATGCAGCCGCATTGGCCTCGATGAAAGTGTTTTGTTGAAATCAGACTCACAGGCCCTTAACTTTCAATCCCTAAGGTCTGTGTTCGTCTGAGACCAGTACTCCGTCCACATTCGGTTTCCTGGTCTTTGAGTAATGTATCGGAGTTAGCCCGGTAACCAACAATCATCTTGTTCTTACCTTTCCTTGTTGGGGAAGACCCTAATTTTAATCAGCTTAGCTTCTAGTGCTAGTATTCCTGTACTGTCTGCCCTGTCTAGGTGGAACCAACCATTTGGTTTCCCCACATCAGGGGTAGTGTTGTGAATTCCTCACCCTAACTTTCTAGCTAAAGTTGAAGGTCCTCATTTTTGGTGGTCACCTTGGAAAGTACTCCCCTTTCACAAGGTCTGTCTCTGTGCCCAGTTTATTCCTTACAGGCTTATTTAGACAGGACCTCCAATTTTGTCAGGCCTCTCTTTATTAAAAAGGGGGTACTGTCATTGTGTCTGCTATTAGGCAGCAAGTTTTGTATTTTCTTAATACAAGCCTATTCAGGTTCAATTCCAAGCTCATGATATTAGAGCAATGGCCACTTACATTAATTATTTTCATTACATGAATTTAGGGGACCTTACCAAATGTTCAGGGTGGAATTCTCCCTAGTTTTCAACGTCTCTATTTGAAATCTTTAGCAGCTCTTAAATTCCTGCAAGGAACTTTGTCCCTCTCTCTGGTTCCCTTTCTGATTCTTAGTCACTTTCCCCTTCACTGCCTAAGTTACTTTCCCTTACAAGCAGTTCATTGTCTTTAATAGCATAAGAATGATATTTATTTCTCTGTTATTATTTCACGGGTGACACGGGACCCGATCCAGAAAAAGGATTTTGACAAAGGAAAAATCTATTTCTGTGGAGGCCCGTGTGTCACCCGGGGTGACCCACCCCTGTTTTTCATTCTCTCCCTCCCATGGTAAACATCATTCTAGTGGGGTGGGTGCTAAAATTCATAACTAGTTTATCTACTTCGTACCTTGAGTTCAGTGACCCTTTCTTTGAGTTCGACCGGATTACTCCGGTGTTCCTCGAGATAGAGTGTCCTGTCTGGCTCAGTAATTTCATCCCGCCGGAGTATCCCGGCGGTATGGTACGAAAATCTTTTAAACCTATAGTTTAAGTTATCTTAGATGAGTAGGTTCATACTTTATGATCTTTTTCATCCCACCGGAGTGCTCTGGTAGCACGGTATGAAATTACTTAGTACCTACTTTAGTTTAAGGTATCTTAGATTAGTAGGTTCATGTACTCTTCACACTTACAGACTGTTCGTTGTGAGGAGCCGGGTGCACTGCTGTCCTGCACCAGCCCTACGGGCACGTGGTATGCCGCACCCACGCTGGCTGTGCGGTGCGACTGGATGACCTGATTGTGTGGCACCCGGATGGCTGTGAGGTTTGCTTCGCGTTCTACGGGTGTGTCCAGGACGAGTTGGTAAGCCGATCCTTCTTGTCTCGCCCCTCCGGTTGCTCTTACATTAATATCAAATAGTTTTCTGGTTTATAATGAGCTTACCATTATATAACCGGCCTTGATTCTCCCCCTTTTTCAGGCTGATGAATCCTCCCGTAAAGATGCCCTCGAGTCCCTCCGTGCCTGGGTGGCTGGGTTCGGGAGGGAACGTTCCGTCCGGGAAGCCGTATGTTCTTGATGAAAATCTCCGGAACATACTCTACCCCGGCGCCCGGATTGCTGCGGCTGTTCCCGCTGAGGTGGCCGCCCCTATCATTGAGCAAATCCGGGTAGAGACCCAGCCAATCCAGGACGATCCATTGTATGAGGATGTTTTGGGGGATGTCGCCGCGTTGGATCTCGACCTGGAACCCATGAATACAGAACAGGACCAGGAGGTAGGTAGGGAGGTAAGTGAGGCAGTGGGGGCGGGCACCCTTTTTGAATCTCCTTCATCATTTGTGTCTTCCTTTCAGGGATTTCATAAATCTTCTCTCTTGGAGGACAGAACACAATCTACTGTCCCCAAGCCGAAGAAGTCGTGGAAGGCGAAAGGCTATAAGTCTTCGTCTTCCCGCAAAGCATCCCCCTTTCCCCCGTCGAAGCCCCAGGACGCTGGTCCGGTGGCCTCCGGGAGCAAACCCAGCACCTCAGGCAAAGTGGCGAGTAAGAGAGTGGCCAAGCCTAGCCCTCCTCGCCAGCCTGCCTTTGACCCTGAGGCGTTTGCGGGGATGCTTCTAGAGAGGTTCTCTTCAGAGGTAGAGGCTAAGTTGAGAAAGATCACGGAGAGGCTTCAGGGCCAGGAGACTATGATCTCCAATATTGTATGTTCCGGAGGTGCTGGGGTACACTATCCCATCCCGGACTCCTCCGCCCTCCCTCCGTTCGATAAAGGGAACCCGTGGCGTTTAGCCCTTCATGCTCCCCGGCATGAAGACACGTTGACAATAGAAGGTTTAGGCACTCGTAGACTGGAGGAGCTGGAATTCTTCCCTCCAGATCTTCTGCCTCCCTACCCAGGCTTCGCTAGGCTAACAGATGAAGCCTGGATACGCTCTGACAAGGTCCCTAAGGAGACAGTGATCTTCCCTAGGGACCAGCGCAATCGGCCCTGATGTTGCGTTCTCGGACTGGCAAGCGGAGAACACTAAGTTCACCCCTTTCAAGGGCAACTTTACCATGTTCTCCCTTGGGGATAAACTCCCAACCCCTGCCTTGACTAAAGTAGCTCTTGCTACTGCTCAAGCATGTTGTCTTGGTAAACCTTTACCCCAACTTCGAGAAAAGGATTATACATCTCTCATCTTCCCTGGGGATGATGTTTTCTGGAAAGGACGCTCCGGCCACGTTTACTTCTGGTAAACTGGGCGCAGATTGCGCTTCCAACCAGTTTAGTGAGCAGCTTCCCAAGCTGCCGGAAACTCCCCTGAAAGCTGAGTTCGAGGCACGACTTCACCTGAGTCGGTCTCTGAACTCGCTATGCCTGGCGGAGGCAATGGCCGTCTCGTTTTCCGAGGAGTCGCTGTTCCTGGTTCTGACAAAATCTTTATTAGCGGGATTCCAGTCAGACCTGTTTGACTTCATGGTGGCGTGGCTGAATTGCCGCAAGTTCATTTTCGCAAACGCTACCATTCGACATGAGCCTAACAAGCTCATGAAGAGTTCCTTCTGGGGAGCCAATCTGTTCCCAGAAGACGAAGTCACTACGGTCCTGGTGGAGGCGACCAGGGCTAATCAGAGTTTGCGCTCCCAGTGGGGTATTCCGGCCTTTAAGCAGAAGACCCCAGAGTCCGGCGGCTCCCAATATAGACCGGGTAAGAGGTACAGGAAGCATAGAAGGCAGCAGCTTCAGCCTGTGGTTCAGGCAGTACCTGTCTCGGCGGTGAGCCAACCCTCGACATCCAAGGCTCAACCTCAACAGTTTGTGCTGGTTCAGCCAGCTCAACATTCCCTTGCCACTCCTTCCCATGTGTCGTCTCCGGCATATAACCCGTCATATGAGGGTCGGGGGCATTTCATGGCCTTAACAGGAGTGCAGGGGAGGTAGAGCTAGAGCCTCCTATAGAGGTAAGGCTGCCCAACGGTCCCTCTCCCGGGAAGAGGAGGCGCGGTAGAGGTAGTAAACCTGCCCCACCCCAGTGAGCCCAGCCAGGTGGGCGGGAGACTATACTGGTTCAGAAACCAGTGAACCTTCAGTCCTTGGGCACACAGTATAGTGTACAAAGGTCTAGGTTGGAGCTGGATCAAGGGCCCTCCTCCCTTGACCAGGTTTTACCAACCTTCCTCCAAAGTTCTACAGGACTTTGTGACGGAACTGCTCGAAAAGAGAGCAATAAAGAAAGTGAGACACCTCAAATTCCAAGGCAGGCTGTTTACTGTTCCCAAAAAAGACTCCAGTCAACAAAGAGTAGTTCTGGATCTATCGCGTCTAAACCGTTACATACAATGCGACAAATTTCGCATGCTTACAGTTGCGCAGGTACGGACTCTACTTCCACGTGGAGCCGTCACCACCTCTATCGATCTTTCAGACGCATACTATCACATCCCGATTGCGCGGATCTTCTCTCCCTTCCTAGGTTTCAGACTGGGGAAACAGGCCTACTCCTTCAAGGTAATACCTTTCGGGCTCAACATAGCTCCCAGGATATTCACAAAACTAGCAGACACAGTAGTTCAGCAGTTGCGGTCCCGGGGATATCGTTAGCAGCGTACCCAGACGATTGGATAATCTGGGCTCCAACCAAACGAGGAATGCCGGAGTGCTACGACCACAGTAATAGATTTTCTGGAGTCCCTAGGCTTCAAATTGAACTGGGGGAAATCCCGCCTAACTCAAGAGACTCGGTTTCAATGGTTAGGTATCCAGTGGGATCTAATCTCGTACAAACTATCTCTTCCATCGACCAAACGGAAGGAAATAGCCGCAGCTACCAGAAAGTTTCTGAATTACAAGAAAGCGTCCCGCCGGACACAAGAAAGAATCCTGGGTTCCCTTCAGTTCGCCTCTGTAACAGACCTGCTCCTGAAAGCGAGATTAAAAGACATAAACAGAGTGTGGCGGAGAAGAGCCAACGTCAGGCTCAGGGACAGGGTCTCGTCAATTCCACAAATCTTAAAGAAAAGGCTCCGCCCATGGTCCACAGTCAAGGGCCTCTCAAAGTCAGTCCCTCTTCAGTTTCCTCCTCCAGCTCTGGTAATCCACACAGACGCTTCATTAAGCGGCTGGGGAGGATACTCACCAAAACAGAAAGTTCAAGGGACATGGTCTACAATGTTCCAATGGTTTCATATAAACACTTTAGAAGCAATGGCAGTGTTTCTTACACTGAAAAAGCTTCGTCCCGCCAACCAGATTCACATCAGGCTGGTGTTGGACAGCGCCGTAGTAGTACATTGCATAAACAGGGGAGGTTCCAAATCGAACCAGATAAACCAGGTGATGTTAGCCCTCTTCTCTCTAGCGAACAAACACAGCTGGCATTTGTCAGCTACCCATCTGGCAGGAGTACGGAACGTAGTAGCGGATTCCCTATCCAGATCAACTCCGCTGGAGTCAGAATGGTCCCTGGACAAGAACTCCTTCATCTGGATCTGCCATCGTGTTCTGGGACTTCAAGTGGATTTAATTGCCACGGGAAACAATCACAAACTCCCTTGTTATGTGGCTCCCAACCTAGATCCTCAAGCTTACGCCACAGATGCAATGTCCATAGATTGGAACAGTTGGGGCAAAATTTATCTGTTTCCCCCAATAAACATGCTAATGAAAGTCCTACACAAACTCAGGTCATTCAAAGGTCAAATAGCCGTAGTAGCCCCCAATTGGCCAAAGAGCAACTGGTTCCCTCTTCTCTTGGAACTCAAGTTGCGGTGTCATCAGATACCCAGACTCAGGCTGACTCAGACAGTACAAACAAGGACTGTGTCAGCTTCCTCAAAAGTTTTGAATGCTCTGGCTTTATGGACTTTATGAAATTTTGCCAAAAAGGAGCAAATATTGATCCTGTTAATACTCTGTTTATTGAATCTGATAAGAGAGATTCTACTCTCAGACAGTACGACTCAGCAGTCAAAAAACTGGCATCTTTTCTGAAGGCATCTGAAGCTCAAACTATGACCACTAATTTAGCAATAACCTTCTTTAGATCATTGTTTGAAAAGGCCTAGCCCTGCCACTATTACAACAGCAAAATCAGCTTTGAAAAAGGTGTTTTTGTATGGCTTCAAGATTGACCTAACAGACTCATACTTTTCTTCCATCCCGAGAGCATGTGCTCGTTTAAGGCTGGTGACACGCCCTCATTCGGTTACCTGGTTCCTTAATGACGTTTTAAAATTAGCCTCAGATATTAATAACGCCCAATGCTCTTACCTAGATCTGTTAAGGAAGACTTTGTTCCTGATTAGTTTAGCTTCAGGTGCCAGAATCTCAGAACTGTCTGCTCTCTCTAGAGGTGTTGATCACATAGATTTCCTCCCGTCAGGAGAAGTCATGCTTTCCCCAAATCAAAGATTCCTAGCGAAAAATGAAGACCCTCAGGATAGATGGTCCCCTTGGAAGGTAGTTCCTCTTCCACAAGACCTGTCTTTATGCCCAGTCGCTACCTTGAGGGCTTATTTGCATAGAACTTCTCAGTGTTTGTCTGGTCCTCTTTTTATCAGGGAAAAAGGTGGAACACTTTCTTTAAAGGCTATAAGACAGCAAATCCTATATTTTATTAAACAGCTAATCCGGATTCAGTTCCCAAGGTTCATGATATCCGACTTTTGTAGCTACCTCTACCAATTATTTTCATAATATGGATTTTGCTGAATTGACAAAATATACCTGGGTGGAAATCTCCATTAGTGTTTAAACGCCACTACCTAAAAATCACTTGAAGCCCTAAATTTCCCACAGTGGTGGTAGGGAGTGTCATCCCCCCACCTTAATATTATCCTTTAACCTTGTCCTTTTCCCCCTGCCCGCCTGCCTCATTTATTTATCCTGCCAAAATTTCCTGGCCAATCATACCTCACTGCCTGGCTCCTCAATTTATGTGATATTTGGAACTGTTAGCTTTAACATTATGTTTTCTGTGATTGTGTTTGGATATGTACTATTTTGTAGATTTAAGCCCTGAGGTACCTCTGTATTTTTTGTATTATCTATTTTGTACCTCTTTTTTCATGTTTTCTACTATAGATTTAAGTTTTCATGTTAATTTATTTGATTACATAGACTTTACATGTCCATTATTATAATTTCTTTATTGTGAAATTTTGAATAAGTCTAAGATATAATTAAACTTATTCTCTTAAAGTACGCATTTTTATACATGATCACCTCAAATATTTATTTTCTTAAATCTTCACAGTCTTGGTATGGTTCTCTATCACGATTTCACCGGGTGACACAGGGACGAGCTCAGAAAAGGGATTTTGACAAAGGAAAATCTATTTCTGAGTGAGGCCCTGTGTCACCAGTGACCCTCCCAGGTTCTAGCTTCCCCTGCATGGGCATACCAAGCCTGGGGATAGTGCTAGCCTGGAATGAGTTCAGATGGCGCTGGGGTCGCTGTTTGGCGGGCGGGTGAGTGCGGGAGTTGGGTCGGCTCTCCGCTCTTCCAGGTTTTGCCATTGGGATGTCTTCAGAGTGTGGTTCTGTGGTAGTGATGACCTCACTCACCCTTGCCCATACCGACGTCTATTTTCATATAGATGCTCGATCTGGGGGTAGTAACCCCAGCATTCCTGATAGCTTTTTTCTCTGGTGTATTTAGCAATATTTATACCTAGAAATTCGTGCTACTAAGGAATTTCACCGGGTGACACAGGGCCTCACTCAGAAATAGATTTTTCCTTTGTCAAAATCCCTTTTACAAAATTTACCGTACACACCAGTAGTTACCTTCAGTCTCTGAAACAATGCCTTACTGGATAAACCTCCTTAACCAATAACTATCATTATTATTATTATTCAATACATGAAACCTATTCATATGGAACAAGCCCACAGGAACCACTGATTTGAAAATCAAGCTTCCAAAGAATTTGGTGTTCATTAGGAGGAATTAAGAAGAAGTAAAGTGAAATACAGAAAGAGATCCCACCTAGCAAAAAAAATTAATAAATAGATAAATAATAAAAAAAAGTATTAAAATGCAAGAAGAATAGTATTAGGGTAGTAAAGCACTGCATCTGTGCTTGAACTTCTGAAGTTCCAATTGCATGACATCCTCAGGGAGACTGTTCCACAGTCCAATGATATGCAAAATAAAGAACCTCTGGAACTGAGAAGTTCGACAGCGAGGAACATTTACTGCATATTGGTGATGCTGTTCAGCAAATCTGGTTGCTCTTGGCAGATAAAGGGGATCTGGGATCAATTGTGAATTTGAAAGATCTCGATTAAAATAAAACTTACGAAAAAGTGACAAACAAGAGACCATCCATCAATGGTCCAAGTCATAACTGCTACAATCAGGAAACAGAAACCTACCACCATGAACCATTCTTTCTAAAAAAGATAAATCTCTGGCTGAAGCAGACATCCACACTGGAGAACAGTATTCTTGTAAAGGAAGCACAAATGACCTGAAACAGGTTCCACTGATTTTATCACTGTTGTAAATATATGAGGCCTTAGGAACAATACCTCACTTTTGTACCGATCTTGTTGAAACTTTCATTAGATGTTTCTCAAAAGTAAGATGTGAGTCAAAAGTTATACCTAGAATAGTTAAAGCTTCAGACTCATTCAGTAAAGTTCCATCCACTTGAAGGGGAGGATGGGGTGGAAATCTGTATGAGATCTGCTAATCAATAGTGTTTTCATTTTACTGGAGTTCAACTTCGTACCCCACCGACTACACCATTCCCAGATCCTGTCCATGTCCCGATTGAGGCTGAGGGCCGCTTCATTTCTCATAAGTGGAGGCTTTACTACGGCAACAAGTGTTTCGTCATCGGCATACTGAACAATCTTGTTTTCCAGCCAACAACCATATCACTTGTATACACTAAAAATAACAGTGGACCAAGAACACTGCAATGTGTAACTCCAGACACAATAGGTCTTCATTCTCTAAAGGTCCCGTCCACAGCAACTCGCTGGCGCCTACCTGTAAGGAAATCTTGAAGTAATCTTAAAACATATCCACTCACTCCAAGATTCTGAAGTTTATAAATAACTGCCTTGTGATTTACTACATTGAAAGCAGCATTAAGATCTATTTGAATTACTCTGCACTCAAAACCCTTATCAAGGTTCCCTTGCAAATGGCTTAAAAATAAGTTTTTCAGCAACTCTAGAAAAATGGAGAACAGAGATTGGCCTGCAGTTACTGCCATCTGTGGATAGGCCACTCTTTGGAACAGGCACTATATTACTAAGTCTGCATTCATCTGCAAAGATACCACATCAACATATAAATCTACAAATCTACTAATCTTGGAAGCCAACACACTAGAAACTTTTTTTAAAAAACAAAGGGAAGAAACCATCTGGATCTTTTCCATCCCAGCTATCAAGATTATCCAGAATTTTCTTAACATCCCTGGAGTGAAATGCAAATTTTGTAAGAATAGATTCAGGATGACAAGTATCAGGGAGAGGAACATCCTCAGCTGTTAGTAGTGGTGGATGGAAGACAAGCCTGACCCAAAGACAGACAATGCCAATTTGGCCTACCACAGATGAGGCTGAGTAATTCCTACAAGTTTCCTCTTCAAGAAATTATAGTAATTTTTCTTGGCTATACAGTAAGTTTTATTTGCAGCACAGCAAGACTCAACAAAAATGGTATAATTTTTATTTGAACAATTTCATCTCCATACGTCGAATTTGGTCTGTTTGTCATGGTAGGCTTGTCTACATGTATCATCAAACCATGGTTGGTAATTTTTCATAAATCTGATGACCTTTCTAGGGACATATCTTATTAAAAGAGCCATCAGCATTTCATTTAACTTCTTGGGATCAGGATCTAGTACAGTATAGCATCTTAAATATTAAATGCCTGACAAACTCCAATAATGCGACCTGAATCGGCTCTAGATTTCAGCCAGACCATTTTTCCACTGGTGGCATTAGGAGTATACTGATAGACATATGTCAATCTCAGTGATGCAATGATCATGTATGAAATTCGGATTTTAATTATTTTTAGTGATTAAAGATGAAACATCAACAGTGATAAGATATTCTCTTGTGTACCAATCACGTGCCTTGTCCGAGTGCCTGTGGGTATATACGAAGCTTCCAGTCCTTGCGTGTCAGTCTCGCAAGCCGTTCTTCTCGCGTAACATGATGAAACATCGCTGTTTTCTGCAAAATGGCTGCCGATATGGCAGTACTTTTTAATTTTAATTTTTCGATTAATATTTCTGAAAAATCCGCGATGCAGTGAAGCCGGCAAAGTTGAAGCGCGATGTGGCGAGGGATCACTGTACCACTAAGGACACTCCCTTGTGGAACTCTATTTTCAAGTGGAAATGTCTTGGAATAAACCACCAACTCCCTCAACAGTTATTACTTGGAGGCATGAAAGGTAGACACCCATTATGTGGTGATGTTTTAGCAAATATCTAAAATATTATTATCGCTTCACTCATAGAAAATGAAGACACAGGGATCCTCAACACAGGAGAACCTACTCATTTCCATATACAAGCAGGCACCTTGCATTGTACTGACCAGTCGATAGTGAATTCTGACCGCATTATGGACTTGAACTGGAGAACACTGGATGATTGGCATAGTAGCAATCACGCACCAATTATAATAAATACTAGCAACAGTCCACCGATGTGGAATCTGGACAAAGCTGACTGGATTAAACTTCCAGAGCTCAATGAAATTGAAGGAAATGCAGATGTGTTTCAAAGTCCTGTATTGATGATGCTATTGACCTGCTAAATGGAACTCTTCATACAGCAGGTATAAACTCTATTCCTAAAACTACAGGTTTCTTCAGAAAGCGACCAGTTCATTGGTCGTCATCTGAACTCCAGGTACTGCACAGGGCTACCAGACAAGCTCTTACTCAATACCGCAGACACCGTACAGAAGAAAATATGATTACATACAAGAAATCACGAGCACAATTCCGCTGTGCAACAAAAGCAGCAAGACATCAATCTTGGTCATCCTTTGCGTCCTCAGTTAACAACAGAATGCTGCCTTCAGCTCTTTTGGAGAAAAGTTCAGAAGATAGCAGGATAATTCACACCAAATCCACCTCCAGTTCTCAAAGTGAATGGTCAATTCATGACTGGTGCAGCAGAGGTTAGTAATGCTCTGACAGAGCACTTTGTCCATGTATCATAAAAGTTAGAAGCTGCTCCTGGTTTTCATTACAGAAATCGAGAAGAACGGAAACCCCTTGATTTTACAGAAAATTAAGATGAGTCATATAACATGGCTTTTAATGAAAAGGAGCTTGTAATGATCCAGCCCCAAGCCTTGATGACATTCCTTATGCTATGATAAGACATGTATCAATAAACACAAAGCTTTTAATTTTACCTATTATTATAAACAGGATATGGCGTGACACTAGTTAGCCAACTCTATGGGAACTAGCAATTATTTTGTTAACTGTGCAAGATAATGGAAAAGATGGTCATTACAAGGCATATCTGGATCTTTGAAAAAAAAAAAAGGGCATTTTATCATCTGCACAGTGTGGATTTTGAAAATTGCACTCAACAACAGACACTGTAGTCCATCTAGAGATATCTATTTATGAGTCATTTGCATCCAAGCAGCATCACATGACAGTATTCTTTTACCTTGAAAAGACATATGAAACTGCTTGGAGATGTGGAATTCTTAAAATTATTCATGAATGTGGATTAAGAGGGGAGCTGCCATTATTCCTAAGGGTATTTTTAACAAACAGACACTATCAGGCAAGAGTAAGTACTACAGTACTCTGTCTGAAAGAAAATGCCAAGTAGAAGGAGTCCCTCAAGGTAGCGTGCTCAGCGTTACTCTGTTTGACTTGGCAATAAATGGCATCTTTGCAATTATTCCTCATGATGTCCTTCATACAATTTTTGTGGATGTTATTTCCATATCATTTTCTGGAGCAAGAATGTCCACAATTGAGAGAAAACTTCAGCTGATAATTGATCAAATAACCAAATGGGCAGATCTGAATGGCTTCAAGTTCTCAAACAACAAAACTGTTCCTGTTCACTTCTGCCGCAATCATGGACTACATCCAGACCCTGATGTATATCTTAAAGGACAAAGAATCCTATGTGTAGCACACATCCTGGGGAGCTGATCGCATAACACTTCTTAGATTGTACAAAGCCCTTATACTGTACTACTCAAGTTGTTATATGGATGTGAAATACATTCTTCAGCCGCCCCTAGTTGTTTAAGAATTTTAGACTCTGTGCACCATTCTGGCATTAGACTAGCCACAGGTGCCTTTAAAACTTCACCTATCCCAAGTCTGCTTACTGAGGCTGCAGAACTGCCTCTGGAACTGTATCATCAGTCTTCTGTCAACAGATACTGGTATATGTTGCAGAGATTTCCGGGCTCTCTTGCATCTCCAATAGCGCATAGAGGGAATTTCTTTGGCTACTATGAGGCTCATCCTAAATCAGTGTAACCTTACTTATACTTATACAACTGTTGAATAGCCTGAATCTGATCAGTAGTGGAGTGATTCCCTTTAGGAATCCAACAACCCCTCCCTGGAAGTTGCCTGTAGTCTCTTTCTGTCATTATTTTGCAGGCTTTAAGAGAAATATGGCAGAAGAAATGTGATCTATTTTCTTAGAACATTCAGAATGTCATCGAAATAGTAATTTTATATTCACAGATGGCTAAGCATTGGATTTGGAGTACATTCTAATGGTTTTAATTGCAGGGGTGCACTTCCTCTAGAGGCATCAAATTTTACAGCAGAGCTGTACGGGATTTTAACTGCTGTTGAAAAAATAGCTGGTGTGCCTGAAAATGAAGAGGCTGATAAACTGGCAAAAACAGCTGCAGCAGAACTACTTCCAAGGAGATGTCCAATATCACACAGTGATTTCTGGCTGAATATCAGGTGGTCTCTTTGTGATATTTGGCAACAGCATTGGGACTCTTTAGACCAGAATAAGATGAGAGAGATCAAAAGTGTCACATCTCCATGGTTATTGGCAGGCTCGGTTATTGGCGATCTGGTTTTTCGGGGCTTGTCTAGCGACGAAAATCAGCGATTTTCGGTGCTGATATGCACCAATTTCCACTTATTGGCGCCGATAATCACGTACCGGTGCTGATACATACCTACCAGAGGTGCTGATAACCGAAAATTTATTTTCGGCACTGATATGAGCCAATTTCCGCTTATCGGCGCTAATAATCACATATTGGCGCCGGTACATACCTAACAAAGGAGCTGAAAACTGAAAACAGGCAATTTTCAGCGCTTATCGGCCTGTAACTCTATGCCCCAAAGATTGGAAACTACCCTCTGTCGTCTTCGCATTGGCCATACTTGTTTAACGCATGAGTCTTTAATGACGGGCAGGCCTTGCCCATACTGTGAAGATTGCTTAGTCTCCTTGGCTGTAAAGCTTCTGCTGGTCAAATGCCCAAGTCTTGGGGATTTAAGAGTTTGACACCTCTCTGAAACTCGGGGTGGGGATGGCGGGTACATCCTCGCCAAGATTCTTGGAGATGATGTGATGTATGATGCTAGTGACATTTTTAAATATATTTTAGAAGCTGGAGCTTTACAGAAGATATAATTTTATTTCCTACCAGTTTTAATTATACTGTATCTATTATAAATATAATACAATAGTCTTTTAATTGACATCAGCATCAATGACCATAGAAGTCACAACACCTGATAACTTAAAATCATTCATTCATTCAAGTACACTATTATGTTATCAAAGTAATGTCTTTATAAATATAATACAAAACAGCCAATATGTATAAGGCCACCACAACTGAGGCTAAAGCTTCTTCCAGGGGCTCATAAGGTGCCTGGGTTCAACAACAAAGGATGAGAGTCACATCTCAATTGGTAGAATGAAGGTCCCAAGACAAGACTATTCAAAATGCCTCAATTATAAAGATAACTTCATTAAAGCAGAGATCCAAACCTTTCAGTCTATTATCCTGCCTTTTTACAATTACAATGACAACTGAGATGAGCCTGTCTCAGCAAAAGTGAACAAGGAAGTCTACAACCAGCTGAACAGATGCTTTGATGGAGAAAGACAACTTCTACAATTGTTGGCAAAGAGGAGTGGTCCACAGGGCAATCTTTCAGTAACTTCCCCAGGAGAGTCAGCAGATGTAGGTATCACGCAGCTTTAGGCCAAACAAAGCAACCAGGGTCATCCTGAGATCCAGGGTGATCAACAATGTAATGATCACTCTGTAAATAAGGCTGAATGGTGAAAAAGAGTAAACATCCAGACTGTCTCATGGGTATTGGAATGTATCTTCTGTTACCAACCTGGAGTCTGGAATTGGAAAACAGAACACTGAAATGTTTCTGTTCAGCCTGGTGTAAAACAGTTCAATCACAAGAGAACCCCAGAGCTTGAAAAGCCTTTCCACTACTTGAGGATGTAAGAACCACTCCATCCCCACAAACTGAACCTGCAACCGTGCTGGTCTGCCATAATGTTCTGCCTGTGCAGAATATTTCTGGCTGACAGCTCAATAGCATGGCAAATTGCTCACTAGTGTATCTAAAATGCAAAGTAAAAGAGAGATCATAACTCCTTGCTTGTTGACATATGCCACTACGGTTGTGTTGTTGGTCATCAGCACTACTGAATGACCTAACAGATGTTTCTGGAACGCTTGTAAGGCTAGCAATGCTGCCTGCATTTCAAGGACATTGATAAGCAGATTAAGTGTGTCCTCTGGCCACACACATGAAACAAACAAGCTCAGCCCTCCTTCGATGCATCTGTGAACAGTTACATTTCGAGAGGAGGAGAGTTCAGCAGAACTCCAGCTAAGAGGTTCTCCAAAGACAACAGGTGACCAGGGACAACACTGTCACAGCCAAGCTTGACGTTCTTGCTGGGACAAGAAGAGCGCTAATACCCACCTAAGCTTGCTCATGCAAGTCTGATGGGAAGACTCTCGCTGCTGCCACATATGTGAGCATGCCCAGGTACTGTGTCTGCTGCTTGGGCATGAGATCTTACTTCTCCCAGTTTATCATGGTCCCCAACTCATGGTAAAATGTGAGTAGATGGTCTCTGTCCAGGAGGATGCCAGAACTAACCAACTGTCCATGTAACACAGCAAGCAATGATTGGTCTCCAGCCCCTACTCACCTTCTTCACTAAGAAGAGGTGACTAAAACCCAAAAGGCTGATCCTCTACTCCTCTACAACCTCCGCTGGCAGGTCAAGAGACTGTGGAGAATCAGGAGGGTAAAATCTGAACACTACTGGAATCTGAGCGAGGGGAAGGACACAGTCCTTGAAGGGAATCCTGAAGCCATCCTGGAAGACTGAAACTACCAGGGGCTCCGCCCCCGTGTCTATGCCAGATTGTCCAATGGCTAGACAGGCATCCTCCTACTCGTGGCAGCAGAGGAGGGGATTGCCATCCTCCATGCCCCCTCCCTTCACCTTGCCCTAATTTCTTTTCCGAGATGTTGCTGGAGAAGGAAGTCAAATGTACTGAAAAAGCTCCCTTCCTTTCTTGGAGGAAGAAGACTGGGCTGCTGGTCTGGGTTTTGAAGGTGCAGGCTTCCTTCCAACCCCATAACCTGAAGGATTAGCTACCCCATAGGTTTGGCTAAAGGTGTCCTCACTCCCACTGAGAGTTTAAAAGACACTGCATGAAGAATTAGTATTCCTGGACTTCAATTTTCCCCTCTCCATCTCTGCCTCCACGTTGCCCTTGGGAAAAAGTAACAAAGAGTCCAACACCAAACTGTTCCTGAGTAAGAGACTACTCTCCAAGGATGCTTGTCTAGAAAAGAGATAAAACCATGTCCCTCCTTCTAGGTACAGGGTTAGCTCAAAGGTTGGTACTCACATGTGAGAGGGAAGTCAGTGCCTTTTTCCTCAACACCTACAACTCTGGAACTTTGCCTTCTCATCCTGACATGTGATACCTGTTACAGCAAAGTTTGCCAAAGTGTTTAACCAAAGGTCAAGCACAAGGAAGCCTGAAATAGTCTCCATGTCCTCCAGGACGAAGTACCTTCTTTAATGCATGATCAGTATGGGAAGAAGCTTTCACAATCCGCTCAATGACAAGGAGCTCTCCAACCCATAGTGTGCAAACTGGGAACCCTTCCGAAGATTATTACATTCAAGAATGAGCATTAAAATCTCTTAGAAATGCTGTCCTAGCTTGGCCTGTTGAGGTATGGAAGACAGGGATTGTCCAGACCCATCAGATCTTGAAGAGCATGAGCTGGATCATCTCACAAAGGAAATGAAAGCATGCATAACTGCTCCCTTGCCTGTTCCTGAGATCATGGTGTATAGTCAGTACTATACACAGCAGGGGAAACACCATTTACCCTGGAGGAGCAGCACCCTAAACAATGTTCATAATTGGGATCACCCAATCTATATGCCTCCTAGTATTTGGTAGCAGCCAAGCTAGTAAAGGAAATAGGGAAACAGGCATATGCACCTCCCAGGCTTGTAAGGAACCACAGGCAGGAGAGATGGATGGGCTGTGTGTGAGCAAGTCCTCCCAAGAATAGTGAACCCTGAGAGAGGATCTATCATGAACAAACCCAAGCTCCGTATGCACAATCTGGGGATCTCACGTGCCAAGCAAAATGGCAGTGCTGGCTCGACCAAGTGTATTCCTATAGGCATACAAGAGGAGCCCACCTCATTATCTGCCTGCCCACAGTCCATGGACCTTGCACATGCCGACAGTGGGTTGTGCATACTCTACCCAGTGTGGCTCCACAGAGGCAAGGGGGAAGAGCTAACCCTGCTACTGTATACAATTATTATAGTATCAAACACAATGGTAAGTAGCAGTGGAAAAATTAATCAAAATAAACAGAATAAATTTATAAAGAAAACGTTCTTTCCATTTGACTACACATAAAAAGGTTGATGAGACTGGGTGAGGTACTTAAGTACAGTAATGCTAATACTAACTTAATACAATGCTTTTGCTAGCATATACAGTGTTGTGCGCTGTGCTGTACTTTCATCATAAATTAGCTCATAACTCATGCATTGACTTACATTGTTCTTTTATGCTTGTCAAATTTGGAATTCTTGCAACTAATAGTGTGGCAAATCTACCAAAAATTGGCGCTAACCAAAAATCTGCAATTTCCAGCACTTTTTCAGCAATTTTCGGGGCTTATAGGCACTGAAAAGCACTGATTTTCAGTTATCGGCGCCTCTGTTAGGCATGTATCGGCGCCAATACCCACTTGTCGGCCCCGATAAGTGGAAATCGGCGATTTTCAGTGCCAAAAATTGCAGATTTTCGTCGCTAGACAAGCGCCGTAAAACCGGATCACTGTTAACCGGGGACTGTGTGGTAGTATTTGGAAGTTGGGTTTGTGTGATAAGATTTACTTTTGTTCATGTGTTGTTTATTTGATGATGTGTTTTCTGCCATTGTGTTGTTGTGTGTATGCTTTGTTTATGAATGTGTTGTTCCTCTGAGTGTTTGTTTATTTTGTCTTTTTTTATTGCAGTTGAATTGATTGATAGTGGAGCTCCCTTCCAACTGTAGAATGAGATTTCTGTTGGCATCATATGATGAAGATGAGGGATGCTGACAAGTGCCATCTCTAGGGACTACAGTGGTTAGGAGATTGAAGTTGAAGGCCCTGTGCAACAACATCAAGCTGAGTGATATCTATGACTTTGAGTGATTTTTTTTGGACAAACTCTGTGTGCTGAGTGAATCTGGGGTTTAATGTTGTGGAGACTTCTTAAGGGGTGCTGCCAATGAATAGTTTCCTCTGCTAATAATATATGATGTTGTGGTGATAGTGATTCCATAGTTAAGACTGGGTATGTTTGGTTGAGTGTTAAGTTCAAGGAAAAGGAGACAGGTGGCACCAAAATCCAGTTGTGTATTATTCACTGACAGTTGACACAGTATAAAGGATTAAATACAGGGACACCCACCAAGAAGGTCTGTCTGTGAACTTTACGTAAAGTTTGAGTAATAGGGGTGGAGATCCCCTTAATTTGGAATTGTAAATAATTTAAGTACAGTAAGTTTCTTTTGGTAGTATTACGACTGATGAGTTATGGTTAGGTTTAAAAGGTTCTTTTGGGGGTCATGTTAGTATTAAGTTAGGCTAAGTTAGGTATAAGAGTAAGTAGGAAATAAGTTAGATTAAGTCTTGAGAGTAAATAAAATTAGGATAAGGTTCTGCTTGAAGGTCTTCAGGCCACTGTAATATTAAGGAAATAAATTAGGTTAAGGAAAATCAGAGTTTAATTTAAAAACCCTTCAAAACTGTTCCCATTATACTGCCCCAATTGTGTACTATAAAAAGCCCCTACATAATAATTTGGCGCCCAACGTGGGGCTCTTTGATAGTAAAGTAAGAGTGGGGTGCATAATTGGAGATGGCAGAGGGAGCAGGTTTGGAAGGTGTTGGGTCAGGTGAAGGGGAGCAAGGTTGGATGCAGAGGTTGGATAGGCTGATGTGCATGATGATCAGCCTGCAGGATAAGTTAGAGGAAGCCCAGGAAAGGGAAAGTAGATTGGTTACAAGAATGGAGGCGATAGATGAGAAAGCCCAGGTAAGGGAAAGTAAATTGGTTGCAAGACTGGAGGCAATGGAGAAGAAGATGGCTGGAATGGCTAAGAGTGGGCCTGACATTGGGAAGGGAAGTGAGAACAATGAGGTAAAAGGTGCAAAGGAGAAATTCCCTAAGAAAGGAAAGGAGTTGTCAAGTAAGAGTAAGGGAATACTTGCCATGGTAGAGGACAGTATGAGTGAGGTGAGTGAAAGTGATGAGGAAGAGAAAGGTAAGAACATAACAGGAAACAAGAAGAGAACACGAAAAGGGAGAGGTGTGAAGAAAGAGGAATTGAAGAAGAATGAAAGTGCTAGTAGCCGTAGTAGTAGTGAAGGTTTGAGTGAGGTGGAAGAGAAAGAGGCCAAAACAATGTTCCTGAGGGAGGTTCCCCGCATAGAAAAGTTTAACATCGGGAGGGAAGAGATGTGAATGAGTTTTTTGATGAGTATGAAAGGTATTGTAGGCAAAAGTATGGAGAGAATGAAAACGTGTGGATGAAGCGGCTGGGAGAGTTCTTGGATGGGCGGCTGAAGATGTGTTATAGGAGTATGTGTGAGGGTGAACCTGGGTATGAGTCTGTGAAAGCTAGAGTGATCAAACAGGTGAAGAGAATGGAAGAAAGTGTTATACACAAGAAAGATGACAGGTTCGAGGAGGCCAAGATGAAGCCTGGAGAAGAAGTGGGCTTATATGCTCATAGAATGGAAGCGTTGGCCAGAAGAAAGAATGGAGAGGAGGGAATTGAGGAAAACAAGCACCTCATCCGGAAGTTCTTGGCCACTATCCCTGAGAGGATTAGGGTCATATTAAATGAGAAAGAGAAAGATCGAAAACAGTGGTCTGGAAAACGTTCGGACTGGGAGGATGTTTTGGAGATCTTAGAAGACATGTCTGCAACAATATTTCTTTTACCTGGGATGTACTCAACTACAAAATCAAAATCACTCATATCCTCTACCATTCGTGCAATCCTAGCATCCACTCCTTTCATTCTCTGGCGATACACTAGAGGCTGATGGTCCGTACATACCACAAACCTCACACCATACAGAAACGGTCGTAACGCTTTCACACAAAACAGCAGGGCAGCTAGCTCTCTCTCAATAGTCGAATACTTTTGCTCTGCTGAACTAAACGCCTTACTTACATATGCTATCACTCTATCCCTTTCAACTCCATTCACCACTTGCTTCTGCATCAAACATCCACCCATTGACACTCCACTCGCATCTGTATACACTTCTAGCTTACTGCATCTGCACTATAGTCAGGGTAAGCCAACTCCACATCCTTCACCATTTCCTCTTTCAATTTCTCGAACGCTTCCACCATCCTTTCATCCCACCTCAAGACCGTACTCTTCCTACAGCCAGTCCATTCTGACAACGGCTTTGCAGTTCCCGAACAATCTTCCACAAACTTCCTTCCAAACTCGATCAATCCCAAAAATCCACGTAATTCTTGCACAGTCCTGGGTCGAGGGAAATTTCTCACTTTTTCTACAAACTTTTCCGCTTTTCGCACTCCAGACTCACTCACCTTATGACCCAAAAACTCCACCTCTTCCATGAACCACTCACACTTACTCACTTTGACTTTCACCCCCACTTCTAACTTCTTCAACACTGCTCGCACCAACCTTTTGCGCTCTTCTACTGTCTTACTCATCACCAAAATGCCATCAAGAAACATCAACGCATTCTCGCAGGGAAAACCACTCAGCACGACATTCATTGCCCTCTTGAAGACAGCTGGGGCATTTGCCAATCCAAAACTGAGATTGCAGAACTGATACTGTTTTTTCATAGTCGAGAAAGCAGATATCGGTCTACAATCCTCCTGCCACTGGCATCTGATAATACCCCCTTACCAGATCCATCTTGCTAAACACTTTCATCCCATGCATACTGTACACACAGTCAAACACCACACACATAGGGAATCTTTCCTTCACTGTCACCTCATTTACTCTCTGATAATCAATACACATTCGCAGACTCCCATCAGACTTTCTTACCGGCACAGTTGGACTATTCCAAGCACTCTTACTGAGTTCAATCACTCCTATCTTTTCCAACTCTTCACACTGCTCTTCAATCTCTTGCATTACCGGAGCCGGGAAATGTCGGGGTCTCTGATAAATTGGTGTTTCATCTGTCAGCTGAATATAGAACTCCGGCAATCTAGCTGTCCCAAAGTCCTCATCCCCTTGACTCAACACACCCTTTCTCTCCCATACCAACTCATACACCTGCTCTTTCTCTTTCTCACTTAACTTTTCATTCAACCTTACCTTTTCCATAAGCTTTTCCTTACTCCACTCTTCTGTCCTTTCCCCTTCGGCATCACATCATACCCAAATCGACTACACTTCTCAAACTTCCCAATCTATCACCTTTTCTTTTTTCACATTCCCACACACCTTTGGGTCCTTTATATCCATAATCCCGTCAAATACATGTGCGACCCGCCTTATCTCATAACAAGCAGAGCTACCGTCCAACATAAACATTTCTCCTAAACTCTCTGCGCCCATTCCAACATTAGTCCTCCACCCTACTTTCACACTCCACACACTTCCCGAATCCCTTGGCAATTGTACATCCTCCATCGCATACACCTCCACTCCAGAAACCATCTTCAAACTTACTTGTCCATCCTCCTCCACATACAACTTCACACTGGTTTCACTCCCCATTCGTATTTCTATCATTTCTTGTTCTGGGTACACCTTTACCCTGTTTTTCTTCAAAAATGCATTCCCCAGCAAGATATCATATTTCTCATTCACTCTGTCCACAACGTAAAAATCCTCCTCCTCCAGCCTTACTCCTGCAACCACAACTGACTCAACAAACCTCGCACACACCCTTACTTCCAATCCTCCAATCCCTGTCACATATCCAGCACATTCCTGCTTCTGTGTATGCTTTCTTTTATTTCCTCATAATGTAAGAGTTTTAGCTTACAATTGCGTTTTTTTACCATTTCAGTCGAGTTAAAGTTGACCGAAGGTTGAAATTTTGGCAGTTATCGTGATTTATGTGAAAATATTTCAAAACTGATAAAAGCTACAACCATGAGCTATCTTCTGTTGTATTCTACATGAAATTGCGCACATTTTTCATATATGAAAGTTTATGTAACGACTAATGTAAAACGATGCAAACATTACAACAACATGACGAAAGAATTTCTGAGATGTTCGCCGAGTTACCGCTTTCCGCAGACATAGGGAAAAAGTTTTTTTCAGAAATTCACCATAAATTGAAATATTGTGCTAGAGACTTCCAGTTTGTTGCAAAATGAAGGTACATGATTGAATATTACTAGAATGTAAGAGTTTTAGCTTATAATTGCGTTTTTACCATGTCGGTCAAGTTAAAGTTGACCGAAGGTTGAAATTTTGGCAGTTATCGTGATTTATATGAAAATATTTCAAAACTGATAAAAGCTACAACCATGAGTTATTTTCTGTTGTATTCTACATGAAATTGCACACATTTCCATATATAAAACTTTATGTAACGACTAATATAAAACAGTACAAACATTACGACAACGTGATGAAAAAATTTCTGGCGCGGACGTAAGGAAAAAGTTTTTTCAAAAATTCACCATAAATCGAAATATTGTGCTAGAGACTTCCAATTGGTTGCAAAATGAAGGTAAATGATTGAATATTACTAGAATGTAAGAGTTTTAGTTTACAATTGCATTTTTTGACCATTTCGGTCGAGTCAAAGTTAACCAAAGGTTGAAATTTTGGCAGTTATCGTGATTTATATGAAAATATTTCAAAACTGATAAAAGCTACAACCATGAGTTATTTTGTTTTGTATTGTAAATGAAATTGCGCACATTTTCATATATAAAACTTTATGTAACGGCTAATATAGAACAGTGCAAAAATTACGACAAAATGACGAAAGAATTTCTGAAATTTTCGCCGAAGGCGAGTTTACAGTGGGTGTAAGAAAAAGTTTTTTCAAAAATTCACCATAAATTGAAATATTGTGCTAGAGACTTCCAATTTGTTGCAAAATGAAGGTACATGATTGAATATTACTAGAATGTAAGAGTTTTAGCTTGCAATTGCGTTTTTCGACCATTTCGGTCGAGTCAAATTTGAACGAAGGTTGAAATTTTTTGTAGTCGACGTACGGTACGTCCACTTGGCACCCAACAGACAAAATTTAGTCGACGTATGATATGTCCAGTAGGCGTTTAAGGGTTAAGGGAGGAAAGGGAAGAGGAAAGAAAAGAAATAGAGGAAGATGTGAACTGGGGAGATAAACAGCTAGTATTGGTGGAACATAAGAGAAAGTCTAAAAAGAGGTGTAGAAAGAGTAAGGGTACAGTTACCGAGTTGTTTGCGGAGAGTACTCAAGATGGGTTGTTTGATTTTGAGGGTTTTGAGAAGCCAGTAGGTACGGAAAGTGAAAATACCCTTGCAGTGTTATTTGGGAATAGTGAAAATGAGGGTGTAATTGATTTTGAAGGATTTGAGTGGGATGTGGAAGGAGTGAACTTGGTGAGTACTGTACAAGGAATGTGGACGAGGATATGCAAGAGTTGGGTGAATTGGAAACAACGCCAAATTGTGAGAAAGACGGTATGTATAGTGTGTGTGAGTTTCCTTTGAGTGAAAGTGTTGAAAGAGTGAGTGTAGGAGTGGGTGTGAGTGAGAGAGAGTTAGCAGTGTTGGAGAGTGTAGGTGGAGGAGTTTTGGATAGCTTGAGGCAGACTGTGGAAGAAATAAATGAGAGTATGGAAGAGATGATAGCAGCCATGTCAGGTGTGAGTGAGGTTGAAGCCAACATAAGTCTCCAAAGTTTGAATGAGCTTGGTGTAAGCAGTCCGAAACCAAAGCTAGGTGAGTCTAGTGTGGTTGGAGTGGAAGTGAGTGAAGAAGAGGTGGTGCATGAGAGGCCATGGACCTAAGTCAAGGTCCAGTTCCGGAATATGAATGGGTGGTAAGAAAGGGATTTTGAAGAAAAGGAAACAGGATTTCCTTTATTTTAGTAAGGGAGAATATGGTAGTATTTGGAAGTTGGGTTTGTGTGATAAGATTTACTTTTGTTCATGTGTTGTTTATTTGATGATGTGTTTTCTGCCATTGTGTTGTGTTGTTGTGTGTATGTTTTGTTTATGAATGTGTTGTTCGTCTGAGTGTTTGTTTATTGTCTTTTTTAATTGCAGTCGAATTGATTGATAGTAGAGCTCCCTTCCAACTGTAGAATGAGATTTCTGTTGGCATCATATGATGAAGATGAGGGATGCTGACAAGTGCCATCTCTAGGGACTACAGTGGTTAGGAGATTGAAGTTGAAGGCCCTGTGGCGGAATTCAAAACCACAAAAAAAACAGTACACAACACTCACCCTGGTCCTCGGTTGCTGGAAGATGGAGTAAGGCGTCCACGGTCGCCAACACAGCACAAAAAAACACAAACCCAACCAAAACAGAAAAACACACGACTCACAAACATACAGCAACAAGAACAGCACACTAACAAGGAAAAACAACAACTCTGAATCAGCACACAAACAAACTGTTTTAGACCAAAAAAAAAAAACCACTGACCGGCACTAGCTCTGACTCAAAACTGCCTTCAAAACCGAAAAATCCTCACATATATTCCACAGACAGACAGCGCCGTAAACAAACTAACGACCTCATCCCTCTTCCAACAACCGAAGCACTCACTAACGACAATTACACTCTCTCTCTCTCTCTCTCTCTCTCTCTCTCTCTCTCTCTCTCTCTCTCTCTCTCTCTCTCTCTCTCTCTCTCTCTCACACAAAACGTTGGGAAATGCTAAATAAAAACAAATTTATTCATCCCTCTATATTTCTCCCCCTTTTAGCATTTCCCAACCAACACCTTTCACACCTCTTTCAAATCGCTTCACGCAACACCCACGGATGCTCACTAGCAGGTCCTCTAGATCGCGTTCGCGGGCACGCAATCATTCTCTCAGAATCATTCTCTCTTCTAGCAACATTCAAACTCACATCTTCTCCTCCATTCTCTCTCAGATTCACGCTATCTTCTTCACTATTACCACTCTCAATTTCATCCACAATCTCATCTATACCCTCTAACTCGTTCCCAAATACCCCCATTTCTTCAACTAACCCATCCCATTCGCTCATTGACCTTTCCAATTCTTGCAACGATTCATTCATGCTTTCAATCACTCGTATATTACTGCTACGCTCTCTTACTCTTACACTTTTCGCTCACCTCCAACCGTTCACTAACCCCTACACGTTCAGTCAACTCAGTTATATCAAACCCGCATATGCTATAACGTTCTATCCATACCATCCCATTCATCCGTATTACACGCTTTATCACTCATTTCCACTTTGGCACTCACACCCCTATCACACAACTTACGACCATTCAGTTTACTTACGTTCTTCCCTTTCTTACGTTTTTTTACCATACTCTATCAAAACAAATTGCTGATCCTCCATACACAAGCTCTCATGCATACTTGGTTCACCCACATTCGATTTCAACCATTTATACACCCCATTCTCTCTCACATATTCCGGTACATCCTTCCATCTACGCAATTGGTTGTGATGCGCTCGCATTTCTCTCTCACACTACCATCTACACATACTTCCCCTACAACATAACTAAGCCCACTGGGACCAACTTCCAACACTTCATACAGACCCTCAAATTTTTCACGCACTTTATTTACATTCAACCGCCCTTTTCGATTACTTCTTTCAACACTTTTCGCCAACCTTGTAACTTTCAAACCTTTCATGCGCCTTCTTCCATACCTCCCTATCATCCTCAGATAGACCCAATCTCGGTCTCACTATTTTTCAAAATTTAACACATATTTACACGGAGACATACCAATACCCTTATGCACAGTGGCGTTGTATACCCACAACGCCGCCCAACGTTTACATCCCAATCATTATCACATTCACTCATCATACGTAATATCTCTGTCAACGTTCTCACCGTTCGTTCCGCCAATCCATTCGCACTGGGCATATACGGCGAGAGTACACATGTTCTATGCCCCAATCACGCAACATTTGCTCAAACTCCCATCCAACAAATTCAGGCCCATTGTCACTCAACATTCGCGTCGGCTTGCACACACACATTGGCAACATCACTTGACCCACCATTCTCGCTACAGTCTCACTCTTTTTGTTCGAATCGCTACCACATATGCAAACTTACTCAAATGATCTACCATTACAACCATTCCCACATGTCCTCTAGCAGTCACAGGCAATGACACACAATCAATCACAACCATCTCAAATAACTCTTTCATCTGCAATCGCAACACAGGTGGATTCGCATGCACACTTTGATACTTACCCTTCTGACAGTCCGCACACGTAATCGCTACATCCGCACAAATTTTACTCAATCCAGGCACATACAATCTCTCTCTCATTCCCATAATTTATTTTTCCCCAGATGCCCAAACCTATTATGCACCAATAAACACATACCCACGGCTGCGTCTTCCGAAAATACTGGCACATACACTTCCCCATCCCATATTCCTTCCTGATGCAAAAATAAACTATACCTTTACATACAACAAATCTCTTAGCACTTCGCTTATACACTTCTAACTCAGACGGCCAACTTCCTACTCTTACACCCCCTAACACACACTCTCTTAACATATTTATTTTCATGCACTGATTTTGCATCTGCTTAATTTCCTCTTCACTCAACAAATCATTTTCACTCCTTGCAATATCTACCATACCTACAAAACTAGTTTTAGACACATCCCCTCCTTTAACCTTCGTTATTTCCCTGCCACCCTTTCCTAAAATTCCCCTCCCGACATCCACACTTATATCATGCATTCTCATAAAATCAATTCCTAATAAAAACATGTTGGCATATCATTCTCATCCATGACTACAAAATTATGTATTATTTCAAATCCCCTAACTGAATTTTTAATTGTACCTCCTCCCATACTAACACACTCCCTTGTCCCAAACCATGTATCCTTACACTCGTTGATTTTCTTTTATATCCCAATCGCACCTTTCCAATTCACTAACTACTGTACTACTCACTCACTAACGACACTTGTGCTCCCGTGTCTACCAAACTACAATATTTATTCTGATCCACCACTACATTCGTTACTAATTTACCTTTCGCTTCATGCATACACGCTCTCACGGCTACATTCACCTGCTTAGCTTCCTCACAACCATCCTCATCGCATTCATCTTCAACGATATCCTCAACCCTACCCTTATTCCCTCATTTTCCCCACAATCACCTTTCTTAACCAGCCAGCTACAAGTATCCTTTCCACAGTGAACATTTAAAATCACATTCGTACCATTTTCATTCACCCTTCCTTTATACTCCACCGGCCTATTCCATCCAAAGAACAATCGTACTGTAATTTTAAACATTTCAGCCACTACCAACAACACTTTCACTAACTTTTCCTCCTCATCTAATTCCCTTCCTTCCTCAAGACTCCTCCTTCCGGCATCTCATTCATCACCTTTTCACGTAACTCGTTCATGCTTGCAGGTACTCCGTCAATCAACCCATTTGTTTCCAAATTACTCAACCCCCAAACAGACATTCCCACACTCGATTCTCCCCTACATACTGTTGTTTTACCACAAATCCTACAGGTACTTGGTCCGGGTCCCAGTCGCTCCTAACCATATCATCTCGTTCAGTCCACATATGCGACATAGCATCTGCAACAATATTCTGTCTACCTTGTACATACTCTACCTTAAAACTAAACTCATTCAAATCCTCTATCGTGCTCGCAATTCTAGCATTCACACTCTCCTTTTTAACCATATATACTAGCGGTCGATGGTCCGTCCTTATCACAAAATCTACCCCATAAAAAAATACTTTCAACGCTTTCACACAAAACCTTATTGCAGCCAATTCCTTTTCAATCACCGAATATTTCAGCTCTGCCTTTCCAAATGCCTTGCTCACATACGCAATTACTCTCAATTGTTCTCCCCCATTCGCCTTCTGCATTTGTACCAAGCATCCTCCCATACTATATTTACTTGCATCCGTATACAGTTCTAGTTTATTCGCATTCTCACTATAGTCCGGAAAGCCAACGTCACGTCTCTTGCAGCCTCCTCTTTCAATCTCTCGAACGCTTCGATCATTCGCTCATCCCATTTCAATCTTACACAATTTCTCTTCCCCGTCCATTCAGTAAGTGGTTTCCCGATCCCTGAACAATCTTTTATAAACTTCCTTCCAAACTCAATTAAACCCAAAAATCCTTTCAACTCACAAGACGGTCCGGGACATGGAAATTCCCTTACCTTATTCACGAACTTATCACTCTTCCTTACACCTCTTCCACTCACCATATGCCCTAGGAATTCCACCTCCCCAGCCAACCAAACACACTTTTCAAGTTTTACTTTTATTCCTACTTCTTCCAACCTTTCTAACACTCGTTCAAGCAGTTCCATATTCTCTTCTACAGTCTCACTCGCAATCAAAATGTCATCTATAAAAACAGTTACCTTCTTGCGATCAAACCCAGCCAGAACCACATTCATTGCCCTTTGGAAGGCAGCAGGCGCATTAGCCAGTCCGAAACTCAATCTCCGGAACTGGTAGTGGCAGGAACCACTAGAAAAGGCCGTAATATGCCTGCTCCTCCTCCAGAGGCATCTGGTAATAGCCCCCTTACCAGATCTAATTTTGTAAACACTTTCATTCCATTCATCTTGTACACACAATCAGACACCACATTCATTGGGAATCGCTCTTTCACAGTTACTTCATTCACCTTCCGATAATCCACACACATTCGCAAACTTCCATCTGGCTTACGTACTGGTACAATGGGGCTATTCCAGGCGCTCGTACTCCTTTCAATCACTCCCACCCTCTCAAGCTCCTCACACTGCTCCTCTATCTCACGATTGATAGACGGAGAAAAATGTCGGGGACGCTGATATATGGGGGTGTCGTCTTCCAGAACTATTTTAAATTCTGGAAGCTTCGATCCCCCAAAATCCTCGTCTCCACGACTCAATGCCCCCGCCTATCCCACAACATTCTCCTCAATCGTTCTCTTACGTTATCACTTACATTTTCATCTACCTTTACTCTTTCCTTCAACTCCTCATACGTCCAATCATTAACTCCTTTCAAATCACCTGTCATCACCTGCCGTACCTTCACGTACCTCTCATCATCCACATTCACCAACGTACGTAATATTCCCACGCAATCTCCCTCACATATTCCTCGGACTCGCTTCTTCCTGACACTCGGCAATGACGTTATATATACCCTCGGATCTCCCATGTTCAAAACCCCATCATATACACACACATTTGCCCTGACTAATTTATTCATGTCTATTCCCTCAACCACATACTCACACCTATCATTGTTGGCTATCCCGAGGCTATCTGGCCATGCCACTTTCACACTCACAACTTCTCCAATCTCATGTGGCACTTTTACCCTCTCTGTCGCAATTACAGGCACTCTCTTCCACAATTTTTGCTCAACCCTACCATCCTTCCCCAAATACAAATCCCCAAGCACATCCCCTTTCATACGTAATTCAATTACATTCATACTAGGACAGACCACCATCCCGCATTTTTTCAAAAACTCACATCCCAATAAAATATCATATTTATCATTCGTACTCTCAATCACACAAAAATCACTTTCATCCATCACTACACCCCCAATTTCTAACCGTTCACACACTCTTCCAACCACTGCTACCCCTAAATTTCCAATCCCTCTTACTTCCCCTGACAGTTCCTAATCTCACACATATTCCTCAATTTCTCACATCCATTCTTAAATATGACATTCATACTACACCCGGTATCTACTAAGGCAATCAATCTTACTCCCTTACAAACACACTTGCACACTCATGCACTCGTCAGTCTTTCCAGCAAAACCTCCCTCATGCAACAACCCCTCACGTACATGCATCACACGCACCGCTTGCATCCTGGAGGATCCACCCATTTGAACCCCCTTCACACTCAGTTTCCCGAATTCGCTGTCACAGTCACCCTCTTTCGTCTACATACACTTGATACATGCCCTTCCATTCCACATTCGTCACACTTCGCTCTCGGTTCTGAACACATTCTTGCATAATGCCCATTCTTACCACAGTTGCCACATATTACATTCACTGGTACCCCTACAACCATTAGCAATATGACCCACCTGTCCGCACCTGTAGCATTTAACCCCCTATCTTTCATACACTCCCTTACCAAATGTCCCGGTTGCCCACACCCAAACACGCTCCCAAAGCCCACCTACACTCATTCTTTGTATGTCCTTCCTTTCCACATCTAAAACACTTCGCTCGACTTCCACTCATCGACCTTCCCCTTTGTACACTACTATCCCTAACCCGTCCAACCCGTTGTTCCCTTACAAACCCACCATTCATCCTCACTGGCACCTCCACATTACTTGCTCTTACACTCCTATCTATTACACTATCTGCCATTCTCATTGGGCCCCTCAACACTGCATCCCTAAAGCTTCCAAACTCTGGTACTCTCTCATCTACCCCAGCCCTTACACTTACACTTCTGCTCTCTTTTATAACCCTGTCAAGCTCATAATCTTCTACAATTTCCAAAATTTCTCCCCAAGTCAACCTTTCATTCGTCCATCTTTTCTTCTCCTTCCGCTTCAAGTTCACAAATTCTCTAACTCCATCTGGCACTGTCCCTAACAACTTCCGTACTAACTCCTTACATGCATCTATCCCATCATCCCCAAACTTCTTCCTTGCCAACGTCTCCAGCCTACAAGCATACAGTGACAAGGTTTCCCCAGCTTTCATTCTTGCCTCATCAAATTCATTCTTCCTCTTATACTTAACACTTGCTTTCATACGCCTCGCTTGCTCAACTAGTCTAGCTTTCACCTTGTCATACTCAACATCCCCACACTCATAATAACCCTATACATATCAAGCAAAAAACCCAGTCAAATATTCTCCTAATTCTCGTGCCCACACTCTCTTACTTTCCCCATACTTATCCTGACAAAACCTTTCATACTCCCTAAAGAAATCATGCACATCCCTACTTCCATACTCATTATACTTTTCACACCGGGTACCTCCCTCACATACATAGCCTTTCTCACTTCTTTCTCACTTTCACTCTCACTTTTGCTACTTTCACTCTGTCCTTTCATACCTCTTCCGAATACAAAGAGTCCACTTCTGCACTTACATTCATCTTACTCATTACACTCTTCTTCCCCTCTTTTTATCCACTTTTATCCACTCACCTCCATCCACCTCACTATCACTACTGCCTTCACCCTCTCCCTTCTTTCCTGCCTTTCCCACTTCCTTACCCTTCTTACCAGTTTCCTTTCCTTTCCCTTCTTCCCTTTTTCTTCCCCTGACTTATCCTTACTTTCCCTCTGTTCCTTCCCTTGCTTTTCATTCCCTTTTCCTTACCCTGCCTCTCATTCTCTCGTTTCTTACTTCCTATTTCCACATCACTTTCATCACTCACGCTTCCATTCACTTCTTCCTCCTTTTCTTTCTCTCTTGCCCCTTCACACGTTCCAGAGAACCTGCCTCCAACAGCCCCTTCTCCAAAAACACCCTTGAACATACCTTTCACCATTTCTTCCACACCTTTCACTGCAGACTCCAACTTTTATCCATTCTTTTTATCCATTCTCTCTTCTGACTCTTTCATCTCCCTTTCATTTCTTCTTTTGCACTTCTTAGCATTCCCCCATCTCCTCCAACTGACTCCTCAACTCCTCATTCTCACTCCTCAGCCTCCCATTCTCCTCCTCCAGCCTACCCTGGAGTTCCCTAGCCACCGGAGTTCCTCTCTCAGTTTCTCTATCTCACTCATCCTGACCTCTTACTCTCACTCTACCCACCACAAACAACAATCCCTAACGGCTATTATACAACAGCCCACGTTGGGCGCCAAATATAATGTGGCGGAATTCAAAACCACAAAAAAACAGTACACAACACTCACCCTGGTCCTCAGTTGCTGGAAGAAGGTCCACGGTCGCCAACACAGCACACAAAAAACACAAACCAAAACCAAAACAGAAAACACACGACTCACGAACATACAGCAACAAGAACAGCACACTAACAAGGAAAAACAACAACTCTGAATCAGCACACAAACAAACTGTTTTAGAAAAAAAAAACCACTGACCGGCACTTTAGCTCTGACTCAAAACTGCCTTCAAAACCGAAAAATCCTCACATATATTCCACAGACAGACAGCGCCGTAAACAAACTAACCAACCTCATCCCTCTTCCAACAATCAAGCACTCACTCTCGACAATTACACACTCTCTCTCTCTCTCTCTCTCTCTCTCTCTCTCTCTCTCTCTCTCTCTCTCTCTCTCTCACAAAACGTTGGGAAATGCTAAATAAAAACAAATTTATTCATCCCTCTATAGCCCTGTGCAACAACATCAAGCTGAGGGATAGCTATGACTTTGAGTAATTTGTGGTGATAGTGATTCCATAGTTAAGACTGGGTATGTTTGGTTGAGTGTTAAGTTCAAGGAAAAGGAGACAGGTGGCACCAAAATCCAGTTGTGTATTATTCACTGACAGTTGACACAGTATAAAGGATTAAATACAGGGACACCCACCAAGAAGGTCCTGTGAACCAGTAAAGTTTGAGTAATTGGGGTGGAGATCCCTTAATTTGGAATTGTAAATAATTTAAGTACAGTAAGTTTCTTTTGGTGTATTACGACTGATGAGTTATGGTTAGGTTTAAAAGGTTCTTTTGGGGGTCATGTTAGTATTAAGTTAGGCTAAGTTAGGTATAAGAGTAAGTAGGAAATAAGTTAGATTAAGTGTTGAGAGTAAATAAAATTAGGATAAGGTTCTGCTTGAAGGTCTTCAGGCCACTGTAATATTAAGGAAATAAATTAGGTTAAGGAAAATTAGAGTTTAATTTAAAAACCCTTCAAAACTGTTCCCATTATACTGCCCCAATTGTGTACTATAAAAAGCCCCTACAACTGCCTGTATCAGATATTTATCTTTATTAAAAGTTAAATCAAGAAACCAGTAGTTCCTGGCACATATATTCTCTTGCTGAAATTTATTTTGTCTCTAAATCATCATCTTCATGGATTTCCATCCAATTGAAAATCATAAATGTACAAGCATGGCATCTGTTTTGACAAACGCTGCCAATTTTACTATCAATGTAAAACAGGTTATTCATGGGACAGTTAAGCCACAGTGAAATTGAGGATTATTCTTTGAAGCTAATGCCTTTGAAGGGTCACTGCTTGATCCACCTCGACAATCAAAATGGTATACAATGTTTACGAGCATATCATCATTGAAAAAGTGAATAACAATCTAATACACAACTTTTAAAAAGCATTTCTGTGTACTACTGAAGTAACAGAGTTGATTAAATCAACTATTCATCACATCTGCAAGGAAGATTAAGTTGGACGAGCAATATGAAACTCATGTGTTTGGAAAGAAAATTCTTATGCTTGAAAAGATTCAATTGTAGTTATGGAAAATATAGGATTTAGGTGAAGCACACAATCACTGCAAATGAGAAGTACTGTACATAATAAGAAAAGTGTAAATAGATGACAACAAAGATGTTTGTATACAGTGGATCCCTGCCCATTTGCAGTTTTGAATTTGCGGCTTCACCTATTTGCGGATTTCTCTGTGGTACATATATATGTTATTCGTGGAAAATTTGTCTATTCACAGTATTTTTCACAGAGAAATATTCACAAATTATTGTATTTTCATATCATTTTCGTGACTAAGTGCACTTTTTGCGATAAAACTATTACAGGCAGTCCCTGGTTATTGGCGGGGGTTCTGTTCTGACAGCATGACGATAACCGAAATTCGCTGATAACCAAAAATCGGTGAAAATGTGAAGTCAGCAGGTTAAACCCAAATTTGCAAGGTAAATTTAAGAACAGATTTTAGTATTCCCAAAGGAAACGGTTAATGGCTTTGAAAAACAAAATCACTAGCCTCTTTACCTACCTGTTATTTCTAAAATACGATCAGCTAATGTACTTTTGCCATGGTCAACATGAGCAATGATGGAAAAATTTCTTATGTTGCTTAGGGGAAATAAGGACATATCCCTGACATGTGATCCTTGTTCATACGGCTCTTTAGGATGGCTCTGCCATACAGAAGTTCTATGTAAATTTCTTTGTTGATCCTTCCATAAACATGAACAGGTAAAAATTGTATTTCTGCGAAAAGAGTTGAATTATTATCTAATTAGTCAAGGGCAAATAAATGAATGCTACACAGGCATATTCAATAAAAATGCAAAACGTGCTATAAACTTCAATGTATACAGTATTTGCACAAGATCTCACCTATCTACTGAGCACAGATTTTTTTTTTTTTTTGTTTCTTAAACCCAAACCATAATTACACAATATGCCTTCCTTGCCCCTCAGGTTAGTTGAGCATTACAGTATATAAACTATCAGTGATAAACAACGAAATAAATACAGTAGCTAGACTGTGACAGATTTTCAAATACTGTACACACTGGCGACATTACAGTAGCAGTGGTCACTGATGCCAAAATACATTACTGTAAACCCACAAAGACAAAGCCTAATGGAAGAAAGGGTCCTGTCTGGATCTTTGCAAAGCTTTATGATGGGCTAGCCTATGGCATATTTGTCTATGACATAACCATAACAGAAAAGACTTTTTGTTTGGCTATCTCCCAACGAAATGATTATTAATAATAAAAGAATGAACATACAAGTAATTACCATACACAGACTTTCAGATAAGTATGTAGTACCATGGTCAAAGTGTTTTTCAGAAGAAAACAAAATGAAAGCAGCTAATATTATTGTATTTAGACTGGAAATGTAGTGAAAAGGTGATGTAGGCTAGTTATGTCATCCCTCAGAAATACATACTTTCTGCTGCACTGCTATTTCTGAATCAGTCTATAAAAGAAGAAGCAACAATATGTGAGAATTTATGTTCCTTTCTTTTCAAAACAACACTTGGTCCACCAAACCTTACTAACATGCTTATCTAGTAATGTACTGACGGGCCATCTCAAAACTCACAGTTGGGTCCTTATCTACAGCAACTCTACCCACACCACTGTCCACTCCATCAGCTCTTAATAAAAATTACCCTAACCAGACATTCCTTCCCTAATATTACCTTTTAATAAACGAAAACCAACAATATCTTTTCACACTATTCAAAGTCATTAAAGTCAAAACTGCATGTTCCTAATATATTAAATTTCTTTGGACTGGTAGAACTTACTTCAGCAGAAGGATTACTACAATGAAAACAAGACAAGTTGGGAGGTCAACATAGGTCTTCTGATGGGGATGTTGGGTGATGTTTGAGCTAGTACAGTACACAGGTTTAATTAAACCTAAATAAGACCAAAATTTACACTTGCCTTAGTAACACTTCTCAAAACAGTACAGAGATAAGTACATGACACAGTGCTTTCTCTGTACCATGTCTCAGTAGCACACTCCGTCTAAACACACCACTGCAATTCAATCTAGTTAATGTACTTTCTTGGGTCATTCAGATAACATTAATACTGTGATCAACAGTGCAGTGCTTGAAAACATTTTCAGACACACTACAATATGACTTTTAGCAAAACAACTTGGAAGAGTTTCATGTGTTCCAATCAATGTTTCCAAAGACCCAGCATTACATCAACCTAATGACCTCTTGCCAAAGTAGATCTTGTCCACTCCAACCACATGGCCAGGAACACCAATCTTCTTGTCCTTGCCTAAGATTCCTATGACATTATGGCAGAAATCATACCAACAGACTTGGAATTGTGAAATAAAAGTAGAGTCAGGTTCACCATTTCCTGGGTAATATTACAGTATTTGCAAAGAAGATAATTAGGAAGATTTCTCAGAGTAATAATTCAGAGAACATTCAAAGAATGAGCTTTCCTTACCAACATCTTTTTCTAGCACTGATGAATGATTCTTTATTATAAATATACAAGCTTGCTGTTACAGGTCAAACCATCACCTTATTGGTAATGCATGCTGTCTGGATTACATGCATTACATAACATAAATATTAGCACAATTCATTCTTGATCTAAGAGAAAAATAATAGAAGCTCAAATTCAGGGCCACTTTCTTGGCTAAATTCTTCAATATAAATTTTACAGATTGCTTTATTGAGCCATTCCCAATCATAGTACCACCATTGAGACAAAAGTCAAAATGAACACGCGCACACCTATATTATAAAGGCCATCAAAACTTGATTTCTCTTGGCTAAAGTATTACAAATTCATATCACTTAGCATTCATCCTACATACCAACCTGTAGTCTTTTGCATGGATCACATTTATCAAACATTGTCCAATCACTGAAGCTTAATATCAAGATAGCTATCAAGAGTCAATTACCCTCTCAATCATCAGTGGCAGGTGAGCAAGAGGGTGGGGGACCCATCCACTCACTTGGCTAACAGCTCCACTTTTTCCTTTGGCAACATTGACAAATGCAGAGTTGGACTGTCATTTGTTCCTTCAAAAACACAAAGCTATGTCTTTTATACAGATACCTACTTCTTACATGGAAGGTACTGTCCAAAGTTCCTCTTAAATGACAAGGATGAAGCAATGCCCCCAACATCACGAGCCCTCACCCATGGTATGGAGCCTTAACCTGTGCTGGATAACTTGTACGCCCACTCAGTGACCTGATGAAACCATAACAAGACAGTGCTCTTGAATACCTCCTTCCAGTGCCTACTGGTACTATCAAACAGTCACTATTACTTGGGCCTAAGATATCAAGTCATGTGCATATAGTAACTCTCACTGGATACAAAAACATCTTGTTGTGACCATCACCTCCAAAGTCTCATAGGGAGGAGATTGAAAAAGTCTTGAATCTCTCACCAGGAAATGACAAGTTCTGAATCTTTGTCATTCTTTATCTGATGTAATGTTGCTAAAATAACTATGTACATGTCCATGTATCCCACCTCCTGCCTATAGGAATCATGTATGTAAACACGTTAGAGTTACGAATATAAAAAGGGATTTTGACAGAGGAAAAATCTATTTCTGAGAAGGTCCCGTGTCACCCGGTGAAATTCCATTACAGCACGAATTTCTAGGTATAACCTTGCTAGATATACCAGAGAAAAAGAGCTTTCAGGAAAGCTGGGGTTACTACCCCCAGTCGAGCGTCTTCTAGGAAGGCGTCGGTATAAGAAGGGGTGAGTGAAATACCACTACCACGGAAACCTACTCGAAAGATCTCTCCTTATCAAAACCCCGGAACAGAGCGGTGAGCCGTTACAGCCCCACACCAAACACCCGCCAGGACGGCGACACCAGCGCCACCTACCTCATTCCATGCTAGCACTAACCCCAGACTTGGCATGTGCAAGAGGGGGGGAGAGTACTAGGTGATTCAGGGAGGGTCACGGGTGACACGGGACCTTCCTCAGAAATAGATTTTTCCTCTGTCAAAATCCCTTTTCTGAGTCCAGTCCCGTGTCAGCCGGTGAAATCGTGATAGAGAATCATGCCAAGGCTGCAAGTACCAAGAAAAAGAAATAAAGGGTAATCTGAAGAAAAAGGCAAAAGTTTTACCAAAATAATTTTAATTAAGCAATCTCTTTCGTGAGCAAGAACACTAAGACTAAGTTATATTAAATCTAAGGCACATCAAAAAAACTTAATACTATGAAACATGGGGAGGTCCCCGCACGACGGAGAAAAAGCCCCAAAAACCTTAAAATTACTTAAAGCAAGGTGAAACATGAAATGTGCACAAAATAACTGTAAATATAACCTTAATACTATACACATAAACTTAGGCTAAAAACACGTAAGAGACAAAATCAATTAACATTAATATATACAATTATCTGGGGTACATGGAGCCAAATAAAACTGTCCAGTACCCCACAAGAAAACAATCATGGCATATCAGATTACACTTTTTCCAATAACAGGTACAAGAAACATCAATATGAGGAGCCAGGCAGTGAGGTATAATCAACCAGGAGAATAAGCAGAAAAGTAAATGAGGCAGGCGGGCGGGGGGGAAAAGGAAAGGACAAGGATATGATTAATTAAGGTGGGAGATGACACTTCCCACAGCTATGGTAGAAAATTTCAGGGCTTTGGCGTTTTTAAATAGTGGCGTTTAAACACTAGAGGTGATTTCCAACCCGTGTATTTAGATAAGTTCTGAAAAGTCCATATTATGAAAGTAATTAATGGAAGTAGCAACTGCTCGAATATCATGAACCTTAGGAACTGAATCTGGGTTGGCCTGTTTAATGAAATATAAAATTTGTTGTCTTATAGCATTTAGTGAAAGAGTACCACCTTTCTCCTGATAAAAAGAGGACCCGACTTACTCTGTGGAGTTCTTAAAAGGTAAGATTTAAGTGTATAAACTGGACATAAAGACTGGTCTTGAGGAAGGGGCACCACCTTCCAAGGAGACCACCTGTCCTGTGGGTCTTCGTTCTTAGCTAAAAATCTAGGGTCAGGGAAAGGAGGACCTCTCCAGACGGGAGGAAGTTCACATAATTATCACCTCTAGTGAGAGCCGACAGCTCTGAGATTCTAGCACCTGAAGCCAAGCTAATCAAAAATAAGGTCTTCCTTAACAGATCCTGATAAGAGCAATGAAAGTTATCCATCTCTGATGCTAACTTAAGGACGTCATTGAGAAACCACGTAACAGACTGTGGGCGTGATACTGGTCTCAGACGAGCGCATGCTCTGGGGATAGATGAAAAGTAGGAATCTGTAAGGTCGATTTTAAAGCCGTAAAAGAAATACTTTCTTTAATGCTGACTTGATTGTGGTAATAGTGGCTGGAGCAAGGCCTTTCTCAAACAATGATCTAAAGAAGGAAACTCCTAAATTAGCTGTCATGATTTTGGCTTCAGATGCTTTTAGGAAGGAGGCTAATTTTTTGACTGCTGAGTCATACTGTCTAATAGTAGAATCTCTTTTATCTGATTCTAAAAACAGAGTGTTGACAGGGTCAATGTTTGCTCCTTTTGAGCTGCGAATTTTATAAAGTCCATAAAACTAGGGCATTCTGAATTCTTGAGGAAGCTGACACAGTCTTGGTTTGTACTGTCTGAGTCAGAATGGGCTTGGGAATCCGAAGACTCCGTAATCCCAGTTCCTGAAGAAGAGGGAACCAATTGCTCTTCGGCCAATAGGGGCTACTAGGGCTAATTGACCTTTGAATGTCCTGAGTTTGTGTAAAACTTTCAGCAGTAAATTTATTGGGGGAAAAGATAAATCTTCTCCCAACTGTTCCAATCTACTGTCATTGCGTCTATGGCTAACGCCTGAGGGTCCAGGTTGGGGGCCACATAACAGGGGAGCTTGAAGTTGCTCTCCGTTGCGAACAGATCCACTTGGAGGCCCGGAACCCGGCGGCAAATCCACTTGAAAGATTCCACGTCCAGGGACCACTCCGTCTCCAACGGAGCATTCCTGGACAGGGAATCCGCCACCACGTTCCGCACCCCCGCTAGGTGGGTGGCTGACAGGTGCCAGCCGTGCTTGTTCGCCAGGGAGAAGATAGCAACCATAACTTGGTTTACTCGGCCTGATTTGGAGCCGCCCCTGTTGATGCAATGAACTACCACTGCGCTGTCCAATACCAACCTGATATGAACCGGTTGGGGGCGGATTTTCTTCAAAGTTAGAAAGACCGCCATAGCTTCCAGGGTGTTTATATGGAACTGCTGAAACATTGTGGACCACGTTCCTTGTACTTTTGTTTTGGTGAATATCCCCAGCCGCTTAAGGAAGCGTCTGTGTGAACAACTAGTGCCGGAGGGGGAAATTGAAGCGGAACTGTATTGGACAGGCCCTTGACCGAGGCCCAAGGTCGCAATCTTGTCTTTAAGATTTGAGGATGGAGGAGACCTTGTCTCTGAGCTTGACATTGGCTCGACTCCGCCACACTCTGTTTATGTCTTTTAATTTCGCTTTTAACAGCAGGTCTGTCACTGAGGCAAACTGAAGAGACCCAAGGACCCTTTCTTGGGACCGGCGGGATGCTGATGGATTTTTGAGAATCTCCTGGTGAGAGATGCTATCTCTTTCCTCTTGGGAGGCGGAAGGGACAGCGTGTGAGATGACAGATCCCACTGGAGACCCAACCACTGAAACCGGGACTCCGGAGTCAGGCGGGACTTTCTCTGTTCAGTTGAAAACCAGCGACTCCAGGAAATTGATGACTATGGACGTGGCTTTCTGACACTCCGGAACTGTTGGTGCCCAAATTATCCAATCGTCCAAATATGCTGCTAGGGATATCCCTTGAGACCGGAGTTGTTGTACTACCGTGTCCGCCAGCTTTGTGAATATCCTGGGCGCAATGTTCAGACCGAAGGGCATGACCCTGAAGGAGTAGGCTTGATTCCCGAGTCTGAAACCGAGGAACTGAGAGAAGTTCCGCGCAACTCGGGACGTGATAATAAGCGTCTGAAAGATCGATAGAGGTGGTGACGGCTCCACGCGGAAGTAGAGTCCGTACCTGAGCTACCGTAAGCATGCGAAATTTGTCGCATTTTATGTAGAGATTTAGACGCGACAGATCCAGGATCACTCTTTGCTGATCGGAGTCTTTTTGGGAACAGTGAATAACCTGCCTTGAAACTTTAGGTGCCTTACTTTCTTTATTGCTCGTTTGTTGAGCAATTCTGTCACATAATCCTTTAGGATTGATGTGGGTGGCTGGTAAAACCTGGTTAGAGGAGGAGGGTTTTGATCCAGCTCCATCCCAGGCCTTTGGACACAATGCTGTGTGCCCAAGGGCTGAAGGTCCATTGGTCCCTGAACCAAAACAGGCGACCGCCTACCTGTGTTCTCTCAGTGGGAGGAGCGGGTTTATTCCCCTACCACGTCCAGGTCTTCCCCTTGGGGTGGTGTTGGGTTTCCTCTGTGATGGGGGTTTGCCTCTTCCTCCCCCCTTGCAACCCTATTAAGGCCGTGAAAATAACCACGGCCTTCATATGTGGGGTTGTATGCTGGGTGAGGCCACATATGAGGGTGCAGCTGGTTGGACCAGCACATACTGTTGGGGGTGAGCCTTTGAGAAGTGGAAGGCTGTGCCACTGCCGAGACCGGGACGGCTTGGACTACCGCCTGATGGTGGGGCCTCTTATGCCTCCTGAAGCGTTTACCTCCTCTCGATTGGGGGCGGCCGATTCTGGGGTCTTACGTTTATAGGCTGGAAATGCCCCAGCGAGAACGAAGACTCTGGTTGGCCCGTGTAGCCTCGGCCATAACATTGTGACCTCCTCTTCAGGGAAGAGGTTAGGTCCCCAGATCGAGCTTTTCACGAGCTTGTTAGGCTCGTGACGGATAGTTGCATCGGCAAAGATGAACTTCCTACATTCCAGTCTGGCCAAAATAAACTCAGATAAGTCAGACTGGAAGCCTGCCAGCAAGGACTTAGCCAAGACCTGAAAGAAGGGTTCGTCCGAGCAGGAGACGGCAGTGGCTTCAGAAAGGCATACGGAGTTCAAGGATCGGGCTAACTTAACCCGAGCATCAAACTCTGCTTTCAAAGAGCTTCCGGCAGCTTGGGGGGAGCTGCTCGCTAAACTGCGTGGAGGCGCAGAGGGGTCCAGCTTCCCGACCGTGAAAGTGGACGGGCTTCCTGTCCAGAACTCATTACTTCCTGGGAATACCAGGGAAGTAGGGTCTGTCTCCCTTAGCTGTGGTAAGGGAATACCATCAAAGCACGCTCGGGCCGTAGCCAGAGCGACTTTGTCCAAGCAAGGGGTGGGAAGGTTGTCTCCCAGGGCAAACATGGTGAAGTTGCCCTTGAAAGGAGTCAACCGTGTTGTCTGCCTGCCACTCCGTCAGAGTGCGCAGGAGAGCCGACTGAGCTTGGTCCCTAGGGACGATGACAGTCTCCTAGGAACCTTGTCTGACCGAATCCAGGCTTCCTCCGTGAGCCTCACGAAGCCTGGATAAGGGGGCAGGAGATCGGGGAAGAACTCCAGTTCCTCCAACCGTCTCGTGCCAAGACCATCAAGAGTCAGTTTGCCATCATGTTGGATGGCCCGGAGAGCGAAACGCCAAGGGTTACCGACATCAAACGGCGGGAGGTCCGCAGTGTCGGGGATAACATACTGTGGTTCGGCTGGGGGTGGTGAGCCATTCCGCCAGTATGTTATCATGACTGGCAAACTTTTCGGAGATTTTGTTAAATCTCGAATCCAGGTCCTCCGTAAAACGCTTATACAGCTCTTTAGCAAAGGCCTCTGCATCGTCAAAGCAGGTTGGCGAGGAGGGCTTGGTTTTGCAGCCCTCTTACTCGCGCCTTTGCTGGAGGAACCAGACTTGCTCCCGGAGGCTACAGGTCCTGAGACCTTAGCCTTCGACGGGGGAAGGGCAGTGCCTTCTTGGAAGTCGAGGACTTGTAGCCCTTCGCCTTCCATGAAGTCTTCAACTTCAACTTGGGGATAGCAGATGGAGCTCTATCACCCAAGGAGGAAGACTTCACAAAACCTGCAAATGAAGAAACAGATGAAGCAGGGGAGTCAAATAAAGGGGCCCGCCCCAACAACCTCACCTACCTCACCACTTACCACCTGGTCCTGCTCTACATTCATCGGTTCCAGGTTGAGATTAATGGCGGCAACGTCCTCCGAGACCTCAGCGAAGAGGATATCCACTTGGGGTGGCTGGGTCTCATCCCGGATCTGCTGGATGATGGGGGTGGCAGATCTTCAGGCACTGCGGCGCCCACCCGTGCGCGGGGTAGAGCAAGTCCCTCAACCTAGCGTCGAGGGCGTAGGGCTTCCCCGACGGAACGTTTCTTCCAAACCCAGCCACCCAGGCCCGGAGGGATTCCAAGGCAGACTTCTTGGAAGTTTTCGTCCGCCTGAAAGAAAACCAACAATTAGCTAAGAACGAAAACCATTCCGGGACCTCATAAACAATGTATAATATACAAAATGAGGAGCATAAGGCGGAGTAATGAAGACTGTCACTTACCAACTCATCCTGGACAGTTGTGCAGAGAGCAAAACAAACCTCACAACCATCAGGGTGCCAGACAATCAGGTCATCCAGTCGGACCGCACAACCAGCGTGGGTCCGGCAAACCACGTGACCGTAGGGTTGTTGGAGTGGAGGCGGTGCACCCGGCTCCTCACAGCGAACAGTCTGTAAGTAAAACAGTACATGAACCTCCCACTCTAAGCAAGCTAAAGCTGGCAAGGCCGGGAAATTCAACTGCAACCGAATACTCCGGCGGAGAAGAACTCCTAATCATAAACTGGGCCAATAAGCTCTAAATTACTCAGAGTGGAAGGTAAAGGTTTTCAGACCCGGAGTACTCCGGGAATGAAGGAGAGAGACCAGGAACCAACCATAAGGGCTGCCAGTAAAATAACGGCGGAGACCCTGGTATAGGACCGGACTCACTATTTATATATAATGAATTAAGGAGAGTACTCCTGTAGATAACAGACTTATCTAAAAACAAAAATAAAAACAATAACAAGTGATGGTAAGAACTCAAGAGGACGGGAGGATCCGTTCCTCTATAATGAAAAACCTTCCCCTTACTTCCCGCCGGAGAAACAAGACGGGTAAAATGCTCATATGATTCATAACATAGGGTGAAGCAATTAATATGTTACCGTATCGTAACGTAAAACGGAGAGGTGTGGGGATAGTGACTCGAAACGTTCGGTAAACAAACCACCAACCCCAATACAGCGATGCTAGGGACAATATGGGAGGAGCGAATCCCTCAACCAACAAGGAGAAGTCCCTGAACTCGGAGAAAACGCCATCTAGCGTCACCCGCACGAGTAGAGCAAGGCTGGAGAGGAGGAGGGGGGGGGGGGGGAGGAGTAGGCTACCAGGAAGGAACAGGAGACGGGGAGAAGCTCACCCGCTCAACTGCACCATACCTCCCAGACCATGAATCTTGGAGGGGGAATGACTGGAAGCAACCAACCCGAAGCCCGACTCTACCTAGGCGAAGCCTAATATGGACCTAACCTAAGTATAGGCTAGGGGAGGAGGGCAAAAGGGAGGAGGAAGCAACAGGGAGAGAAATTTTGTGCTGAGAACCAACCGGGATCGAGAATGGCGGGCAAGGGGCGACTAGCCTAGAGGAAACACATCCAAAGAACTCGATTCCCCCAAATGGAGGAAGAGAACTAAGGGGCTCACTCTGCCCACCGAAAAACGATCCCGGAGGAAAACAGCAACAAAACTCCCTCAACCTGAACTCCTCACCCAGGGCAAGGGATGGGCAAAACAAGCCTACTCCACAAAATAACCATCACTCATAAAAACTAAAATGTGCTCAACAGAGAGCGTAGCCTACCACGGGAAGCGGTTAGATCTGAGGCTGCCGCCAGCACCGAGGTAAACAAACAAAAAAATAAAATAATAAAAATAAAACTAAAATAAAGAGAGCACCATCTTCAATCAAAATAATTAGCCTAGTGAGACCAAAACAAAAGGAACCCAACCTGGGGGGGGTACCTAGACGGGCATCACTCCTCACCAAGGCCAGTAGGCCAATGAAATTGTAATTCATAAGGGGGAGCCACCGCAAGGAACCACCAGGAAGGGGAACCAATGGGGCAAATTTTATCTATAACTTCACGAGGAGACAACTCCAACTGAAAAGAACAGAAGGAGACGCCTCGGATGTCGACATGGCTGGCAGGGGACGCCGTGGATTGACATAATAAGATCTCAATATTTATGAAAATACGAGACTATAACAGCCAAAAATAGAACAAAACCCCACAAGAAGATGGTACTTAACTTGGAAATGGTAAAGCTGCTCGACGCCATCTCAGAAAGCAGAAAAATCCAAAATAATGGAGAGCACACACAAAAAAAGAAGATTTCACGTGCTAGAAAATGGAATGAGGTAGGTGGCGCTGGTGTCGCCGTCCTGGCGGGTGTTTGGTGTGGGGGCTGTAACGGCTCACCGCTCTGTTCGGGGTTTTGATAAGGAGAGATCTTTCAGTAGGTTTCCGTGGTAGTGGTATTCACTCACCCCTTCTTATACCGGCGTCTTCCTAGAAGGCGGCTCGACTGGGGGGGTAGTAACCCCAGCTTTCCTGAAAGCTCTTTTTCTCTGGTATATCTAGCAGGTTATACCTAGAAATTCGTGCTGTAATGGAATTTCAAGGCTGACAGGACTGGACTCAGAAAAGTTTTTTCAAAAATCACAGCACGCTTAGTTTTCAAGATGAAGAGTTCATTTTTGGCTTTTTTTTGACATTGCCTGAAGTTTAGTATGCAACCATCAGCAATGAAAAAAATATCATTATCATATATAAATATTGAAATATATGACAAGCGCAAAAAAATTTCATATATAATTGTATACAAATCAACTTGTTGAGCAAAACGGTTAAAGCTAACGCAAAGTTATTTTTTCTTTGTATTGGACACTAAATTGCAATGAATTTGGTATTTAACAAATTGTAAAACGATCAACGCAAACAGAGAAAATAATATCACAAAATGATGCATGAATTTTAACGTGAGCAGAGCGTAAAAAAAGTTTTTCAAAAATTCACCATAAATCGAAATATTGTGCTAGAGACTTCCCGTTTGTTTAAAAATGAAGGTAATTGATTGACTATTACTAGACTGTAAGTGTTTTAGCTTACAATTGCAGTTTTCGACCATTTCGGTCGAGTAGCATTAAAGTTGACCGAAGGTCAAATTTTTTCTATTTATTGTGATTTATATGAAAATATTTCAAAACTGATAAAAGCTACAACCATGAGTTATTTTTGTTGTAGAACCATGAAATTGCGCATATTTTCATATATAAAACTTTTATGTAACGACTAATATAAAACGGTGCAAACATTACGACAAATCCCTGAAAGAATTTCGAGATGTTCGACCAGGTTGCTGAGCGCCTGACGAAAAGAAAAGTTTTTTCCAAAATTCACCATAAATCGAAATATTGTGCTAGAGACTTCCAATTTGTTGCAAAATGAAGATAAATGATTGAATATTACTAGAATGTACGAGTTTTGGCTTACAATTGCGATTTTTCGACCATTTTGGTCGAGTCAAAAGATGACGAAGGTTGAAATTTTTGCACATCGTGATTTATATGAAAATATTTCAAAACTGATATAAGCTACAACCATGAGTTATTTTTGTTGTATCCTACATGAAATTGTGCACATTTTCATATATAAAACTTTATGCAACGACTAATATAAAACAGTTGCAAACATTGGACAAAGTGATGAAAGAATTTCTGAGATGTGGCAGAGTGGATTACCTCCTTGCGGACGTGGAAAAGTTTTTCAAAAATTCACCATAAATTTAAATATTGTGCTAGAGACTTCCAATTTGTTGCAAAATGAAGGTAAATGATTAGGTATTACTAGAATGTAAGAGTTTTAGCTTACAATTGCAGTTTTTCAACCATTTCAGTCAAGTCAAAGTTGACCGAAGGTTGAAATTTTAGCACTTATCGTGATTTATAACAGAAAATACTTCAAAACTGATAAAAGGTACAACCATGGGTTGTTTTTGTTGTATTTACATGAAATTGGCACACATTTTCATATATAAAACTTTATGTAATGGGTAATATAAAATGGTGCAAAAATTACTGGGGGGACGAAAGAATTTCTGCCAAATGATGAAGCTGATGAGACACCAGTCCCCCGCTTATGGACATTAGGAAAAGTTTTTTCAAAATTCACCATAAATCGAAATATTGTGCTAGAGACTTCCAATTTGTTGCAAATGAAGGTAAGTGATTGAATATTACTAGAATGTAAGAGTTTTAGCTTTCAATTGCGTTTTTACCATTTCGGTCGAGTCAAAGTTGACCAAAGGTTGAAATTTTTGTAGTCGACATGGGGATACGTCTGCTCATCACCCGACAGACAATTTTAGTGGGTCCTTACGATCGTCCAGAAGGACTGCGTTCTCGGGTTAATGTACTGTGTTTGCATTTGTACATGATACACGAAAGTGCTTGGTACTTATTCTTTTTTACACCTCTAGTGGTTTTCTACTTATAGTAAATATTTTTCACATGCAGTCTTGTGACTAATTAGTAAAACAAACACATACACTGATTATTAAAATATACATATTAAAATATACATACACATACAGTGGTCAGTAAAAATACATACACACTGATAATGTATAAATTACAGTTATACTCACATACAGTATTCATAAAACAACTAAAATCTTTTGCATATGCCAAGCTTCTGAAATAAATCCGAATGAGCCACTAGCATCGAAAACAAAACTTCCAAGAGTCCTGGCAAAAATGCACCTGCTATCTTCACCAAGAACCTAGAGAGAAATGAATTTTTAAGATCCCCAAGACTAGAGTAAATTCCTTAGTCAAAGGGATCACAATCATCACAAAATGGCTGGTGATAACCAGCCAACGAGTATTTATGCATTGAGTTTCCCCTACGACACAATCTACATACTGTAATGCTGTTTTCCATCTTCTAGGCATATTCCAATAGCTCCATGGAGATAAACCACTCACTGCCTGCTTCACCTTATTGTGATTTATAGGACTCCAATGCTTTTGATATTCATTGTAAACTGACCTTCTGATATCTGGGTAGACATCATTCCACACAATAAGTTCTAGCCTTGGAAACAATTCAACTACTGCTTGCTTGGCCAACTGGTCTGCTTCATTTCCAAATGCAGCCAAATGTGCTGGAACCCAACAAAAATTAATGTCTAAACCTCCACATTTTATAATGTGGAACGGACGGCAGACTTGAGTGTGACATCTCTGTCCAAATGCCAAAACCTGTCTTGAACAGAGACTACATGCATCAATGAGTCTTTTCAAGATGGTTAGCCCAAGGGTTCTCAAACTGGTGTGACAGGAGGGCCAATGCCCTTCCTCCCACCACCAACAGCATCCGGAAATTTAAACATGTCTCCTCACCAGGTGACACATCACATCAAGCAAAGTCCAGCATTGTGCTAAGCCAAAGGTTCAACCAAGATGACACTTGGAATGAAGCCATGGCAACTTACGCCATAGATTTGGGAGCCAAAAAGGAGACCATTTAGCTCAAAGCCATTTCATGGAAGTTTGTCTGTCAGTACAAAGATCAACAGGATCACCTGTAAGGAGCAGGTCTCAGTGTCCTCTGGGGTACAGAAATCTCAGCTAATGTGTAACCTGTGGGGGAAGTAGCTTGGCTGACTGAGTGGAAGAGTAAATGAATGATTAGTAATTATCTGGCATTGTGACTACCAAGAACACTGATGCCCATATCATCTCTTAAAAAACTACAAATAAATATGTAATCAATTTAAAACCATTTAGAGCTCATCATAACAACAAAAAACAAGAGATTTAAGATCAGATTTTTTCCAGGAGACAGTTTCTGCGACAAAGCTAAAAATGCCACTGGCATCATATTTAACATTCTCTCCTAGGACTATAGCTAGGTTAAACCTGGCATCCCAACCACGAGCCTCAGGGAGGTATCAGTTCCTTAGATCCCCTAGACTGGGGTACTCAACCTGCAAATGCTTCACAAACAAGTGAATCAGGCAATCTTTGCATAAAGGCTGGTGATCATTATTTATCAAATATTTATGGGTTAAGCAAGTATGTCCTATGCGTAATCAGCATAGTACCGTTTCCCATCTCCTATTCATATTTCCATACTTCCAAAGGGATATAACAGATGTAATTCCTTTCATTTTGTCTGAACTTTTTAAGTTCCAAAGGTCTTGCCAGGCACTTGATACTGAAGCTTTAATATGGGGGAAAAGTCTTTAAATAAAACTGGATTTCTCTTTGGAAGTAGCTTAGCTGCTGCCTGTTTTGCTATTCTATCAGCCTCTTCATTGCACAGACTCCAACATGTTCTGAGACCGAGCAAAGTGTTATTTTTAATTCTCTGCTTTCAATTATATGGGTCATTTGTAAAACTGTTAAAATCGATGGGTTGGTAGAATTACAATCACCGAGTGCTTGCAGAGCACTTCTGGAGTCACAGAAAGTAGTCAAATTCCCCTCATCCATAGTTACTATTTTCTCTATAGCTGTTAAAATGCCATAAACTCTGCTATAAAAATTGAGGCTTCTTGAGGAAGCGCACCCTACAAAAAAAACATGTGTTTTAAGTTTATTACCTTGTTCCTCCTTTTTTCTGAAAGGAGACTGATCATTGATGGCTTCCTCCCATTTTAATGTTGATGATAATGGTACTGCTTCCATGGAAGAGGAACCTGCCACAGATGGCAAAGCCTCCCTAGCATCATGGGTGTTGGGCACCTTTAAAGGCATTTTCATGAAAGAAATTTCCAGCTCAGAAGCACCAGATAAAGCTGGTGCTGCCTGAGGAGAGTTGGGAGAGTCAGACACAACTGGTGTATCCTCTGAAGCATTAGGGGCACCATTCATAGTTGATGTAGGCACCAGAGAGATACTTACCCCAGACATAGATAATGAAGCCTCTAAAGAAGCTGACTCACCAGGTATAACTGGTGCAGCCTTCAAAGAGGCCAACACACCAGGTATGACTGGTGCATCCTCCAGAGGGGTGGGAGTGCCAGGCATATCTGGCATGGCCTCCAAAGAGGCTGGAGTGCCACAGACAACTGGTCCAGCCTTTGAAGAGGCAGGAGCACCAGAAATCAATGGCACAGCCTACGAAGAGGCGGGAGTGCCAAAAATTACTGGAGCAGCCTCCAAAGAGGCAGGAGTGCCAGAAATTACTTTCACAGCCTCCAAAGAGGCAGCAGTACATGTCACCACTGGTCTTCCTTGTACTGCCAAAGGAAGAACCTCTGGTAGCATTTATGTTTCCTCTTCTGTTAGCAGCACTGGTAAAAAAGAATATTCCTAGTCAAACATATTGGCTTGATACTTTCTGTTTAGCCTCTGTAAATGTGATGCGTTCTGTTACCCTTAAGGCCTATATGATTATCTCCACAACGTATGCATTCTGCTTCTTTATAACATATGGTACTTCATGCTCTGGCTCACTACACTTAACACACATGGCAGGCTTGCTTTGCAGACTCTGCCTACAAGATGCTCTGGCTCAATACACTTACACATGGCAGGCTTGCCTTGCAGACTCTGCCTACAAGATGCTCTGGCTCACTACACTTACACACATGGCAGGCTTGCCTTGCAGATTCTGCCTACAAGATCCTAACATATGACCATATTCTTGACGATAAAAACATCTCAGTCTTGGGATATATTGCTTAACCTTAAAACGTAACCAAGTTAGGTAAGCAGGTAGAATTAAATTTAATAGTCAAATCTGGAAGTGGAACTAAGGCTCCATTGATCTTCTTCATTATTTCAATCCTAATCACACCATGATCTTTTAATTCTTCTACAAGTTTCTCCTCAGAGTGCATCATAAGTTCAGATGCAAATATCATTCCCTTGGAGTGATTCCAAAAAGCAAGGACTGAGCAGTCTACTTTAACTCCTCCAAAATGCGATAGTGCTTTTAATTTTTCACTTTCTTTTGCTGAGGTTGATTCCACAATCAGTTTTCCTTGACCTTTAAATGATATCTTAGGCTTACAGCCACAACACTTCACAATGTCTCTGTACACATTACAAATGTCACAATAAGAATCTCCCACAGTAAAGGTTAAATGCTTATCATAAGAGGTTTCAAATATACCTGTCCTATTTTACATACATTCCTGGTCAATTTCCTTTTGCTCCGTGCTGAAGCATAGGGTTCCAGTGTATCTACACTAGAAGGTTTCCTAGCCTTTTCCAAACACAGGTTGTGAGAGGAGGGTGTAGAGGTTGTCATTTGTGCCAAAACAGCATCATAAGAGTGTCCAGGGGTACTCGATTCTTTATTGCTACTACTCATAAAGATCGAATAAATAATAAAAATTATGTATACCTGAAAAATCTTAAAAAGATATCAGCCTTTTATGACCTCATGGAGTAGCAAATAAGGTTACACTGAGCACAAGTTTCATCTTTGTTTTTTCTTTTTTTTTCTTGCAGTTTGCTTGAGCATTTGTAATGAATGATGGGGCTCCTATTCACCTAAACCTGGTGATTCTGCATGTACTGTATAATAGGATTTCTACAGGCAGTCCCTGGTTATTGGCGGGCTTAGTTATCAGCGATTTGGTTTTATAAGGCTTGTCTAGCAATGAAAATTGGCAATGTTCAGCGCCGAAAATCACCGATTTCCATTTATCAGCACTGATAATTGAGTACTGGCGCCGATACATACCTAGCAGAGGTGCCGAAAAGTGCCGAAAATCGCCGAAAAAGCGCTGAAAATCGCTGATTTTCGGTTATCTTCCCACCGCCAGAACGGAACCCCAGCCGATAACCGGGGACTGCCAAATCAGGCGAACAGCTAAAGAGGTCGAAACCAGCTGATTATGTCTATGGAACGTCACTTCCTTAGCCATTGTAATCAGAAAGCACAGATGGAGTAAGAGGATGAGAGATAATATGCAGATAAGACATAAGTGGTTGTAATATGACACTAGTGGAAGGATATTGAGAAACTTTTCTGAAGACTCATCTGTGATTCATTCAGCTTTTTTACTTGATTCAGTTTCTGAAAGGAAGTGTAATGCTTAGACAGAAGAAACAAAAAACTATTCCAGAGAATGCAGAGGCCTATAGTACAGTATAGTGTGCTAAAAGGAAAAATCCTCAAAGAGGGAGACGGAAAAAGAGTAAGACTGATTAGTTTGAGATGAATCAAGGAAGGAAAAAGGTTACCGAAGAAGTTGATATTGAAAGTGAAAACTATGAAAGTGAAAAACATAACACTGGCTCTCCTGATTTATTTAACAGCAAGGCTTGAATGATTCTTTAAAAACCAACACAGGCTTTGTATTAAGATTGATGAATTAGGTCAAGGTCCTATTTGGCAGTCGTAGATTAAGGTTGATGACTTAGGCTAGGTTAAGGTTCTTTTTGGTGGTCGTGTAGATTAAGGTTGATGAATTAGGTCAAGGTTCTTTTTTGATAGTCACTGTAGATTAAGACTGATAAATTAGGTTAAGTTTCAGTTCTGTAGGTTAAAGTAATAAATTAGGTTAAGGAATGATCACAATTTTTGAAAGTAAATTGTATTTTTTCTAACTATACAAACCTAAGGTCCTTTACATTAGGAATTACTTTCAGGCATACGCTGGAAAAGGCCGTTAAACTCTTGAGCAAGGTGGTTAGGCAGTAACTACTGCCAGGTAGGCAGGAATACCCGCCTGCCCGGATGTAAACATTCCAGTTTGCCTTTCGGTCCAGGTTCAGACTGAGGGGTGGCATGAGGTGGGCATAGTATGCAATGTAAAGGACCTTAGGTTTGTATAGTTAGGAAAAATACAATTTACTTTCAAAAATTGTGATTTGTTCTGACACGATATACAAACCGTCGGTCCTTTACATTAGGAAGACTCACTGGTTGGAGGGAGGAATCTGAATGAGTCTTCTGAACTGACTGGAGTTCTGCATACCTGGGCTACTCCTCCTGGTCGAAAGAGCGAGGAGGAGTATCGTGCCTCTGACATATTGATCGGAGTGTAGGAACTGCAAGATCAAATGTCAGATACTGGACCCTTTCGCATGAGTGAGGAAACATAACTCCTACGAAATAGGCTGGAAGGATCTAGAGTCGGAGGCAGTAAGGGAAAGCCGAGATAGGGTTCCCTTATTGCCAGTCTCTCCTTCCTCCCCTTGCTAGAGGAAGGAGCGGAATTGCTTCTATGATTCTATAAGAAAAATAGAACGGGTGCTCGATGTGTAGTCTTACCGCATCAGTGCCATTCCAGCAGCTATTGGTTCGAGTCCTATTCTCATCCCTAAGGAGGAGAAGTTGGAGGATGGGGAAGGAGGAGGAAGAGAGGCCTGTCACTCTCGGAATCCTTCTCACTTCCAGAACCAACACCTTAGGCGAGATGCTACTCATCCTCTTGAAGGAGCCAGGTAAGACAACACAACTTGTTGAGCAGCCACCACAGAGCCAAGGAAAAAGGGTTCCAAGGGCCTGTGGGCAAGACCGAAGGGAGAAGACAAGAGTGAGGTCTAAGAGACCACATCTTGCTTCCAGACCGACAGAAACTTCCGAAATGCGAGGGATGGACCAAGCCATCAACTTCGTGAGCTCTCGGGTGGAAGGTACCGGTATCGTCGTCGTCAGCTGCCAAGTACCTCCTTTGATCGCTTCATGAAGTCAGGAGGAAGATGTGTCCTTAGACACTTCTTCCTTGGGAGAGACAGTACTAGCAAAAACGTTGACAACATCCAGGTTAGGAATGTTGAGCCTTTCGGAAAGTACCACAGCTCCCTAATAGGACAAAGTAACAAATGATCCGGATCATCGACACAAAGTCCAAGGAGGAGGGGAACAAGAAGGACTTGAACCTGACAGTAGATGCCAATGGATTCGAAGTCCACCTACGACATCCGAGAAGGAGTTGAGGTATGATCCCCATCCCTGTTCTTCCATCTTCTACGCCAAGGCCAGGGTAAGATGAAAGATGGTCCTAAGAGGGCATATCTCTATCCGACGACTCTCGTAAGGCGCGTGCAAGGCACGGACAGGAACCCTAAACGACAGTCACATGCAACCCAAGGAGCAGTTCCCTGGGACAGCACGACTGAAGAAGCTTCTCGTCGTAGCTAACTCTCGACTGAGGAGATGAAGGCTACCTCAGATAGAAGCCTAGGTTGCAAGGGCCTACGTTCTTCACAAATGAAATGGAGAGAAGCAACCCTCGGCGGAGAAGACAAGGAAGTCCAGACTTGACGAACGACTCTGACCTGAGAAGTTCCGACAGCGACACCACCAGCGAAGATGGATCCAGTCCCTGGGACAGTGTTGCAGAGGACTTCAAGGGTATCCAGCTATATCCGTTGCTGCTCGGCGAGAAAGCCTGTGCTTGCAAGGAAAGCTGGAAAGTCTCCCAGTCCTGAACACACAGGGATGTACTGCCTCAAGAACTGCTTCTTGTGTAGCTGCTACAGGAGGTTGGGTCAAGTGGAATTCTTCTCGATGCCTCGGCAATAAGGTTGGATGAAGGTGAAGTCTTCAAGTATTTGTCTATAACTCGGGGTGAGCAATGTTTGTGAACCCCTAGCAAAACGGACAAATAACGGAGGGAAAAAAACGTCGATATCGAGTTTTCACCAAAAAGACAGCATGCTTCACCGGTCTGGTATGAAGGAGTGAGAAAAAACTACCGACTTGTGTGCAGAGAGGCAACAGAAGGATGGTAGGGATTTCTCAGTCGAGCACTCTTTGCATGAATCTTTGTGAAGAAAGAGTGAGCAGCATGTTCCGTCTCGATCACTCAAACCCAAGGCCAGGCTTGCCTACCAGTACATCCCCACCAGGAATGTATCTGGTTAATTGAGCTGTCGAGTGTGCAGTAGAACAACACTCGAGTACCTGCAAATATCGAGATGAAACAGGAGGAAAAAACGAGTGCCTCTTGTTTGTCGACAAATGCCACTACTGTGGTTTTGTTGTTCAACGAAACCAGTGAGTGCCACAAAACACATCCTGAATTCTCGGACGGCCAAAAGGCTGCCCTAAGCCCAGGACGGTGATGAGAAGGTACTAATCGTCTCGGTCACACAACTTCAAGACAAGGTCTTACCAGTGTGCGCCTATTCCTCAATCTGTGAATCCATAAGTAGACACAAGATGTGAGGGGAATATGCAAGCATATTCGAAGGTTCCTTCAATCAAGCATTAGCCTAAAACTTTCCTCATACATTGAAGAGGAAAGAAGGACGGAGGAATGGAAACAGACTTCCATTCTCCACCATGGGGAAGCTTCTGCAAAATGACAGGGTACCGAGCCAATTAGCTCTAGCCGGGCTGGCATTTCCCAAATCGGGAGCACGGGAGAGGAGGCAGGATGGAAGTTCGATGGAAAGAATTGCCGAGACCTAAGGTAAATAGATACTTCTCCTGAAGGAATCCATTCCCAGGTCTCGGCAATGTCGCTACCAGTTCCAGAGACTCAATGAGTATCATTTCGTCCAGGCATCAGCAGTTGCAATCTTCTTCTGAAGCCTAGGACTTCTTAGCTAAGGAGTTGAGGGGGCTGGCTTGAACTCAAGGTCGAGTTGAGATGACAAAGACCCAAAGCTTTTGCCATTGTCCAAAGGACAAGTCGGTGCCCTGGTACGAACTTTGATTACCTATGTATCTGGCAAATCTCTGAAAGAGAAAGGCAGAACCAAGTAAAGGTTCGTTCCTAAGGGTCGAGCCAGCTTGGGACTTACGAAACTGGAAATCTGAATTGGGACAAAGTCCTTCTTCTTAGCACCAAAATTGCCCAAAAAACTGCCGTCGGCAAGACCCTCTGAGGCAAGAAGAATTCATATTCTGTCGAGGCAGGGGTGGAAGCTTGGTGTCTCGACCTGAATTAACTCCTTCGAAGAAAAGAATTCATCAGGTCGAGAACGCTCTCAGAAGCCAGAACTGCGGTGGTCCACGACACTCTCAGTCCCTCGGGAACTGAGAGGGTTGCGAGTGATGAAGGTTATTCATTAGGGGAGCCGCGGTCCTGTCCCAGGGATCCTCGCACCGATTCGTCAGCGTGAAGTTCTCAGAAAACACGGGGGCGATCGCAACTTGAAGAGGAAGACCCCCGCTGTTTCCGAAGCATGAAAACTCCTGTACCTCTCCCCTTGGAGGGAGACCTTGACTGATCCCATGAAACCCTCCTCGGTTACCTGGTTATACTATGAGAGAATCGGGGGACCGACACCCAAAGTACGCCAGACAGCCAAACTCCAAAGATAATTTCGTCGGAGCTCTCTCTGTCCGTCTTGCACCTCTCGGAACAACCGAGAGGAGAAGAGAACAGGTGAGGAGAAAGTGTCCCTACCTGTCCTGCCAGTAAGATAAGCAGGAGAGGCAGACCGTGAGTGATAATCAACCGAAGGAGATTACTGCCCCACGGGGGAAGAAGAGCACTTGTGCTGTGGCAAAGCCGTTTCCTGGGAAGAGCAAAAAGTTCACTCAAACATAGTCGAGAGCCCGGATCGGAAAAAACCGAGTAGGGCTGAGCCCTTAACGCGATCCAGCTGGTTGGTATCGCGGCGGACTGGGGGAGGCAGGCGGGGCGAGCCGAGCGAGCTGAGCCAGTCTGGCAAGCCGTCAAGTCGAGCCGAGCCAGTCTAAAAAAAGCGCGACGGGGGCCGAGCCGAGCCGATCACGCAAACGCGATCCAGCTGGTTGGTATGCGGCGGACTGGGAGGCAGGCCGAGCAAGCCGAACAGAGCCGAGCCAGTCTGGCAAGCGCGACCAGGGGCCAAGCCGATCCGAACCGATTGCGGAAACACAATCGTAACTGGGCAGGCCGGACTCGTCTGCTGTGAACACTTGCTAGTTTCCCGAACTCTAAACTCCTTCGAGGCCAAGGCCCCTCGACAAGAAGGTTCAAAGGGGAATTCTGTTTGCTATCTTGCATGCTCGAACCCTAAAGTTCAAGACACAAGAATGAAGCCTGGCTGAGCAACAGAAGCAGCTGGCGAGCAGTATCGAGACACCTGGCGTCTTGGCACCCAGACACCCGGGCGTCTCGGCTCCCAGACACCTGGGTGTCCCGGCAACCAGACACCTGGGTGTCTCAGCACTTTCTCTCGTCCTGTGCCTCTCGTCAGGAGAGCACTCGATTCATAGAATTCAAGCTACCCACGAGACTCCCAAAAATCGGGAGCGGCTGCTTTGTTTCCTAAGAGATCGAAAGAGCCGAGCACAGAACCAGTCTTAGACGCAGACTTCCAAGACTGGCAACGAGGGCGTGGCCTCAAGAGGCCGCGCTCTCGCGGCCCCCGAAACACAAGATCCCACAGGAGAATGCGAATCGGTTCCCACCCGAGGGTGGGAAGAGCCAACGAGAGAAACATGTCTCCCGGAAGAGAGTCAGTCCCTTAGAAGTCCTGCAGGACTCCCGAAAGGAATCTCTTCCCTGCTTCTTCTGATGTTCGAACCGACAGGATCGAGACACCAGGCTGGGAACCCGACCAAGCACTGGCAAGCACTCGGGGAGCGCTTGCGGTGCTGGCAGGAAGAGCCGAGACACCTGGGTGCCTCAGCCTTTTCTCTCGCACTTCTCCCGAACTGGGCCAAGGAAAATCTCTCCAGATCAGATCGGGATACTCGATATTCCACAGAATCTCGAGCACTCGGAGCGGCTCGCAAACGAGCGCCCGAAGCAGCCCCCGTCTTAGAGGCGGAACCTCTAGGATTGGGAACGAGATTGCAAACCAAGGTCTGCGCGCCCGCAGCTTCCGAAACACAAAACCCAGGGCAATACGAATCAGTTTCCTAACCCGAAGGTCGGGAAGAGCCAACGAGAGACCCACTGGCTCCTCGGAGGGAGGCAGTCCCTAGACGTCCAGGGGCATCAAAGGGAAGAAGCAGCCTTCCTCTCCTTCGGCCGACAGAGGTCTGTCCGATTCTCGGGACCCCCTTGTACCTCGGGAGAGGAAGGGAAGACGCAGCAGAAGACGAAATCGAAGATAAGATGAAGAAGACGGCGGCTACTTCTACAGGGCGGCTTCCTTCACCTCCACTCCGACATCTTCTACAGGATGGTGGACACGAAACATCGTAACCTCCAGGGTAGTCCGGCAGGAACACAACAGACGCGGCCATGACACCACCACCAGGAGAAGCAGCAGGCATGATCAGGACAGCCGATGCAGGAGCTACGGCAGTGGTTTGGAAGGCAGGAGCTACTGCAACGGCCAGGAACATCACCTCAACTTGGTGACTTCCTTCATCTTCATGCCGACATCTTCTACAGGATGGTGGACATCGTAACCACTGGGGCAGCTGGCAGGAACACAACGGCCCCGGGCACAACCGCCAGGAGAAGCAGCAGGCATGATCAGGACAGCCGATGCAGGAGCTACGGCAGAGGTTCGGAGGGCAGGAGCTATTGCAACGGCCAGGAACGTCACTTCCACAAGGCGACTTCCTTCCCTTTCTTCTACAGGATGGCAGACATCATAACCTCCAGGGCAGCTGGCAGGAACACAACGGAAGCGGCCCCGGGCACGACCACTATGAGAAGTAGCGGGCACAATCAGGACATCCGATGCAGGAACTACGTTAGCGGTTGGGAAGGCAGGAGCTACTGCAACGGACAGAAATGTCACTTGAAAATCACCAGCAGCGACAGGAACGATCAGGGCGGCTGCGGCAGGAGATCAGGAAGAGCAGCCCAGAGACTGTCGTCGAGTTGACAAGAACATAACACAGGGAACAGCAGGAGCAGATGGACCACAGATACGCAGGAGGCATTGCAACAGCATACATGAAAACCAGCAATGACAGCGATCGATCCACATCGGCGGGAACAGAGTCAGAGCGATCCCGACGTGGAAATATGTCATATAACCAGGTATTGTGGTCGATCCCGAAGCAACACTGAATGAATGTCGGGACTGCTTTATGTGAGATATCCTTTGATATATCGAGCCAACTACTGCTGTGTCTGCGATGCTCACTGTCAACCTGAAAGAAAAGCAAAGATGATTAGTAGAGGGAGACTCGTCTCGCTACGAGGGGAACTGTCCTACGCAGCGGGAGGAGGTACTCTAGAAGAGGTCACCCGAACGCTCCCCGCCCCTGGTCTTTGCCCGACGAGCGAGCGAAGAGGGCGAAGGAGAGAGATCTACTAAAAGGGAGTAAGAAGAACCTATGGGAAGAGAAAAAAGGACGGAGGGGAGGCCATCAAGGGCGCCGTGGAAGCAGAACTTATCGATGACGCCTGCAACCTCCCATCCGGCCCGTAATTCTCCAAGCGCATGCGGCGAGGAACACTCAGCATAAGTAGGAAGGAATTAGTGATGCCCCTTATACACGGAGGGCGGAAGCCCAAGAAGGGAACGAACTCTTACGTCCCAATGAATGTAGGGGAGTGAAGATATTACGTCCCAAACTATATCTCCGAAAGTACAGGGGTGCCTTCAGTATTTACGTAAGGGGCTGCTGGAAGAGAAGCATTACCACTTGGTTACGCTACTCCAATTATGCCCTTGGCAGTCAAACCCAAGACACAGGCAGGGAACATCGGCTTATGCAAGGTTATCACAAATGGTGAGTTTGTATTAATAAATATCAAACACACGTATATATAAACAAAAATACAGAAAGATCCCATTGGGATAATAAGAGCTTAACGACAGTCAGGCGGAGAGAACAAAAACACGTCAGCAACGCATGACGGCCGAAAGCAAACTGGAATGTTTACATCCGGGCAGGCTGGGTATTCCCGCCTACCTGGCAGTAGTTACTGCCTAACCACCTTACTCAAGAGTTTAACGGCCGTTTCCAGCCTACGCCTGAAAGTAATTCCCAATGTAAAGGACCGACGGTTTGTATATCGTGTCGGAACAATCAGAGTTTTATTTAGTAACCTCTAAATTTGTTCCCATCATCCTGCACCAATAGAGTCACAGAAAAAAGCCCGTAAAGCAAGACCCTGTGGAGTAGTATACTTGTAAGAGACCCGTCGCACCAACCGCAGTCTCTTTCGAGCACACGTGTGTGTTCGTGATCCATCGGAGGGGACAAGACAGAAACAAGAGCATCCCATTTTCCCTCACTCACGGAACGCAACTTCTACCCTAACCATTGTTGTCTCGATGTATGCACAATCACCACTACTTGCATTGCCATGCAAGCATTCTAATCATGTACTCATAATGTTCCACCGAATATTCTGTATCAAACTGTATGTATGTTTCTGTTTGTGAAGATGCCAAAGTCTCGCCATTTCACATATATTATGCTACTGCATTGTAATCATTAATCTGCCTCGAATTTCATGCAATTGGCCATGTGTAGAATTTCCTGGCCTTTCCAGTGATATATGTTTTATCACTATACGTTTATTATGTCTCTCACATCACCATCTGTTTGTCTACCGACAAACACAGATGTCCGAAACATTACCTCTGTTTTGCTCTGTCAGTGTGTAGACACTACTTTGACGCTCACACAAGCCAATAACATCTTCAAAGATTCTGTACATTCATTCAGTAAGGAACCACCAATAAACCAGTCAACATCCAGCCAGTATGTCACTCAGTCCCATCCTTACATACTTGCTTCAACATGGTGCTGCTCTTTCAAATTCCAACCCATTCATCTTGAAAGGCCAGAGAGCAGAGTTAGGAGGAATGTTGCTTTTATTTGCAATCACTTGATTTCATTACTTGAGCAGAGCTTTTGGTCTTATTAAAAACCCTTTTGTCATACCAAACACTTATATGCTCTGTGATGGATTTGGTGATGGCTTCTAATTTATAATGCTGGCAACTTCCATCACTGGGTTTATGGTTCATATTACAATTCATGCACTTAGCCTCAAATGTACAGTCTCCATGATCAGGTTTTTACATGTCTTAGAGATCTTTTCATTTTTGCAAACATGAGATGGATGCCCAAACTTAAAACAGTTGTAGCACTGCATTGGTTTTTGTTTAAATGGACGGACTTCTATTCTTTCATTTTCCATGTTTATATATGATGGTACATCCAGGCCTTGCTCTCAAAAGTGAGAATGATCACTGATGGCCTAGGGACCTTGTGTATTTTCCATACTTCTGTTGGGCACATGCCTAATATTTCCTCCTCTGCGAAGTCATATACGTCTCTATTAAATATCACTCCTCTACCATAGTTGAAGTTTAGATAGGGTGAGACTCCTAATTCCATTTCATTGTCATTACATTTTAAATTGCATAGCAAGTGTGACTGAGTAATAAATTTTACATGCACGACACAATTCTTTCCAAATCGAAAAATGACATTTTTATATTATAATAAAATAAAGTTTTATATATACATACCCAGTAATTACACAGCTATTAGTTTTCCACATATGGCAGCCTAGATTCAAATTTTGTGGGAAACGCTTCAATTGCTCAGTGTAGATGCACAGTACCGCCCCTAATGACAATACTAGGAACGAATTAGCTAACCACCCCCATTCTGTTTTATGCCTAATGTCCATCAGAGGGGAGGAGGGAGGGCTCCGATCATGTAATTACTGGCCAAGTATATACAAAATTTATTTTATTATAAAAATGTAATTTTTATATAAGAGACTTACCCAGTAATTACATAGCTGTTTCCAAATTGATAAGAGATGGGATTATTGACATATTCTACTCCAAAATATTAAGTCATGTAATGAATCTGAAATAGAAATATTGCTAGCACTGAAAACGTTTGTCATGTCCTGTCAGTTAAGAGAGCTACTGCAGGTGGATACTGCCTCTAGCTGGTGCTCACCTTAACTCGTTGTGGCGTGGTGGTGTAGCCAAGGGTTGCCTCCTACTTAGTGGGAACTCTGCAGCTAGGGCAGTATTTCGACGGCTAGCAAAGCATGACAGGTGCCCGCCCTAGCCCTGGGCGCAGCACCAAAACAAAAACAACCAGATAACACTGACACCTACACTGAAATAAAACCACACACCATCCACTGAGAGTGGTGGGTGCTCCAGGTACATTATACCCCCTGGCTCTCCAAACTCAGTACCTCACTGAAAAGGTAAAGAGATAGTAGAAGAACATTCTGTGCTTCCTTCCGCAATGCCATGCCAGTCACTAAAAATGGTCTCGAGGCATTGGAAAACTACGACACTGTTTAAGCTTTCATAAAAATAGTGAGAAGCAAAGATCGTTTAAGCTTCTGGCAGGTCGATAGTAGAATGGACATAAAGAGCTTGTAACATCTGAAAACTAAGGAGGTAGAGGCTGTTTTGATATCCTTAGCTTCGCTCCAAAGTAGGCAAAATGCACTCCAAAAAATACTGTGTGTCTCAGAAATGAAGTCCATATACAATGGAGGACAACACATTTGGACAGAGGGAGAGATGGGTTCTTGCCATAACTCCCTAGGTTATTGGTGGTCCTCTGATTTCCAGTTCAGCTCAAGGAATTTCTGAAAAACTCCGACTGGACAGAGAGTTCTCTATACTACTTCTGAGCTGGAGAGCACTACTGGGCACTTGTAGCAAGAGTTGGAGCCAGAAGAGCTGGGTGCCAGGAGAGCTAGGGGGTCAGGAGCTGGAGGACACTCGGAGCATGAGATGGTGCCAGGTCGTGGCTGGCACCAGAGGAGCTGGGCGCCAAGCGAGCTAGGAGTTCAGGAGCTGGTGGAAACTTGGAGTATTAGCTGGTGCCAGAGGAGCTGGTTGCCAGGTGAGCTAGGAGCTTGGGAGCTGGCAGATACTCAGAGCATGATTTGGCGCCATGTTGTGGCTGGCATCAGGGGAGCTGGGCACCACGCGAGCTTGGAGTTCGGGAGCTGGTGGGCACTTGGAGCATCAGCTAGCACCAGTGTCTGAGGTAATAGTTATGGAAAATCAACCCCTTAGCCTGGTAAATGTAGCTAAAAGCTTGATGTTTGCATGCCATAGTCTTTGCGACATGTCTCAAAACCTTTTCAACAGACAAGCCCCCCGGATCGCCTTAAGCCTGTCCAGGCAAGAGCAGACCACCTTTGGTGGTATCTCTTGAGGGAGGTTGATGGAGGAGAAACAGTTGGGGAAGGAACCTGGAAGGTATACCAACATACATTGCAGATTCGGGAGTCATTCTACGTAGGACAGAACGGGGCTATGAGGGTCCTCATAACGTTACAATGAGCCTGAAACTTATTTAGGGCTTCCCTGAACCATAAGAATGTGCAAGGCAAGGAGAATCAAGAAGGATTGGTCTGTATATGGCGATTATTGCCCATACTAGTGGGTTTGGGACCAGAGAATCCAAGGGAGGAGGTGAAGGGTCCCTGCAGTGATAGACAGGCCCAAAGTCATCTCACCCCATAGGGTCCACAGATCCCAAGAGACCAGGGGATCAAAGGCCCACTCGGAAGGAAGGACACTCTTCTGACGGCTTGATACGGCTGCCAGATCTTTAGAGCCCTGAAAAATTCGTGTGGCCAGAATACTTGATTGATTTGCCCGCTGAAAAAGTTCTTTTGTTGCTCGAGCATTCACTGTCGATTCTGCAGCCCATGTGGACTGACATTACCTTGTACAGCCTGAAGCATATGCACAGCTGTAAATGGAACAGAACTTACATCTGGCAAACTTAAAAAAGGGCTGCAAAGTCCATAATCCATCAAAATCTAGGCACAACAAAAAACAGAGGCCTAGTCCAAAACCAGGCTGTGAAAAACTCTGTAGGTCAAACACAATCCTCTAAAAAAAAAGAAAAAATTAGCCCATGAGAGGGCGTTAGGCGCTCAGTGGTGGAAGCTGAGCATCAATGGTGCCAAGCGCTCTGGAAGAGGGGGAGGGCATTCGGGAATCAGCGCTCAGTTCTAGTTGGTTGGTCCCAGGAGACTGGAAGTTGAATCCAGGCATGAAGTCGGACCAAAGGAGTGACAGAGGAACCACAGCGAAAATGTAGGAAGGCTGAGAGATGAAGCTAGCCTCCCTACCTCTTGACAGGAAGCAGAGAATGGCAACCGTAATTGCGTGCTGAAACAAAAACACGTTAAAGTGCCTGCCTGCGCCAGAAACCTCGGAACTGGATGAAAAAGTAGGACTCTAATACAATGTGTAATCTTGACTAACAATGGTGGACGACAAAGTCTCCAGACGTACATCCACTAAGTTTCCGAGCTAAAAAACTTGCGGACCATCTGAAAACTCTCTTGGCAGACAGAAAAAAGCTTGAGAGTTGAGGCTGAAAACCAAAACAGAGGACTCTTGAGATGATGGTTGTGTTCTGAGGAAGAGGTGATGAAGATCTGTGAGCGGCCAATTTTGGTCTCCAAGCGAAAAGATACTTTGAGTAAGCGCCCGTCTCCTTCTACAAACACTCTCTTCGGCTTGCTTGGCGCCCACTGTGCCACTTCAGACTTCTGCACCCGACCGCTTGGTGCCAACTTGTGGGCGCGTGGCGCCAACTATGGAGAGTTCGGCGCCAACATCTGGGTGCTCAGCGCCAAAGGTAGGCCTCTCAGCGCCTCTACCTTCTTCATTGGCTCAGGAAGACTGGTTTTAGCTCTGATTAAGCATCAACTTGAGGAGCTCATGGGCTTTAAGAAAGAAGAAGACAGTTGTTTCCAAGAGTAAGGAAACCTCCTTATCCCCTGTCTCTTCGGACATCTCCGTCAAGATGCCTTTCAAGCAGCTGACTAACACTACACCTCCATCAAAATGCCTTTCCAGTGGATGTCTAACACTGCACCTACATCAAGATGCCTTTTCAGTGGCTGTCTGCCGACACCTGGGAATAGACTACAGGTTCGACTGAGGGAACAACTATTGGGGGTAACCCCCTCAGACTCCCTTGGGCCGCAAGTATATCTTCTCCCCATTGGGGAGGAGCGGGACAGTGACTTTAGGTTTAGGAGATCTGAGGGTCCAGATAGCCACCTCCTCCACTACACATCCAGTAAGACACCTTCCCAGTGGCTGTCTGTTGATACCTGGGACCAGCAACAGGCAAAACTGAGGGGGCAACTACCCATATGTAAACCACCCCCCACCTCCCTTGGACCTCCAGTATGTCTTCTCCCTAGTGCAGGGGAGTGGGACAGGGACCTTCGTCTAGGAGCATCGGGGGACGAGTAGCCACCTCCTCCACTGACAACACTTCACTGTTACAATGGTTAAATCCGTGATAATCGAAATATAAGGCTGGCAAAGGCATGAGAAAGAAGAGAAGGAGTCAGGCACAGGAGCAAGTGGATAATATAGGAGGGCTAGTAGCAGGAGAGAATTGGCACCAGATGGACGTGAGCTGGTGCCAGGTGCTGCGTGCTCTGAGCTGGGCCCAGGAGGCAGGAGGCGGGTGGAGGTAGGTGGCGGTCACTCTTGTGAGCACGGTGGTGGGAGGAAGCAGGAGGAGGGTGGAGGCTAGCGGTGGGCTTTTCAATGATTTTGGTAATTGCAGTTACCGATTACTTTCATGAAAAATAATCGATTACTAACTACTTTTTTTATATATTCATAGTGTTTTCTGGTATCAGGGCATAAAAACATGTGTAAAATGTATGAATAACATTAGCATTTAATACGTTCAGGCATGTATGCATTTCAAGATGAATGTATGTGTATCTTCTAAAATAAGGTAAATTTATGTCAAAAAGTAGTTTTAGCATTAAAGTATCAACGCAAATCTGACTCTAATATTGTAGAACAATGTGTTTTTATTCTCTAATTAGTGACTGAATCCAGTAACCAGTTAGCCCACCACTAGTGAATGCAAGTGGCAAGCGCTGGAGGCTAGGAGCTAAAGATGTGGAACGTTCACGATTGCATGATACCACGAAAAACACCTCCGTAGGCTGTGGCCATTCAAACCTTCTCTATAACGTTCCAAAGTACTGCCGAAGCGATAACTGGTAGCCAATACTCGGCTATCGAGAACGTTTCCTCTTAGGGCTCACAGCAGCCAAACATTATACACCATTCTCTCCTTATTACATTCCAGCCCCTAAACTTTTCAGTTCTCTGCAAAGGAAAGTGCGATGAGTAGCCCAGGCCTGGTAAACAAAACAAATTACAAACATTCTGGCCTAATAGAATGGTGTAACATTTAAGAATTACTTTAAAATAGTTTACCGGAGGCTTGCGAGATGCCTAAGCCCGATAAACAAAAAATAATTCACAAATGTTTGGCCTAAAGGAATGGCGTAACATTCAAGAATTACTTTAAGGTAATTATTTACCAGTGGCTTGTGAATACCCAATGGCCAGTAAACAAATCCTAAAAGCCAAAGTCTGGCCTAACAGAATGATGTAACATCCAAGAATTACTTGTTCATATGCAGAACAACCTTCGGTTTTAACATTAAGATAAATCTTTTGGCACCAGCTGGAAATCAGTTTAAAAACAATCAAAACCCGTATATGCAAGGAATCGGTTTCATCTGGCATTTGATACAAAGATGAGATGGAAGCGGGTCAGAGACCTAGCTGGAATCTCATGACGCATTCAGTCTTTCTTCAACCGCCTTGGAGAACAGACGTTCGCTTTTGCTCTCCTTTCCCCAAGCCAGTTTTTGTTCTAAGCCTGTGATACCTTCCTACTGGTTGTGTTGTGTTTTTGGGTGTCTGTGTGTGTTTCATGCTTTCCACTAATCAACCTAAGAAGCCCCATGAGCACCAACGCATGTGTCCCAGCGTTCGGGGGTTTCCACGTTCCCGCTCCCTGGCTTCTTCTGAGATAGACCCCCATTCTTCTTGCAGCAGGTGGTGTCGTTCTAATTTTTGTAATATCACCAATCTGTCGTTCTTGGCCTGTTGTGCAAGGGGAGAAGTTCTACAAGAAGAAAGAACACAAAAGGAAGTCGGAGCTTCCATCTTGGGAGGGATTTCCTCCTCCTCAAATGGATGCTTCTGCTCCCCCTTCTTCCAGACCTATTCCACCTGCTTCATCATCCACTGATGCCTTTTCTCCTTCCTTTTCTTCCATTGATTTATCTTAGGAAGCATCGGGAGTTGGTCAACGTGATTTTATGTATCATGCTGCCCCATCTCTCTTGGGAGGGGATATTTCCCCCTTCAGGGAGAGAGGAGGCAGCACCATCTTGTTCCTTTGTTTCAGATTTTGATACTCAAAAGATGTCATCTATTTGGGCCTCCTTAGGCCTACCCGGGGTACCCTTTCTGGATGGCCTGTTGTCGCATTTCGTCTCTTCACTTTTACCAGTGTCGGCTCCCCTAGAAGTGGCCACCCCTCCCCACCTCCACTTCTTTGGTTCTCGTGTGATGCCACCTAGTGGGAAGCCTTCGTTACTAACTACGCATCAACCTGGGTTGTCTTTACACGCTGCAATCCCATCGGCCCTGGGTTAGACTCCTGCTCCCATGACATCATTCCCTGCGTTGTCTCTCCCCATGACTACAGTATCTGTTGAACCTTGAAGCGAAGAGGTCTGACATGGGTCTTCCCCACAGGCAATGTCCTGATGCAGAGACCACTCCGTACCTAGAACTTGTCCCTGACAACTTAGCTTGTCGGCCACTACATTCCTTTTGCTCGGAATGTACCTGGCCATGAGCTCCACCGAGTTGTTGATTGCCCGTTGGTGCAATTCGACCGTCAGCCAGTGAAGCTGGACTGACACCAGCCACCCGTTTGTTCACATACGCTACCACCGTAGTGTTGTCCAACATCAGAACAATGAAGTGACCTATTACCCTCTTCCAAAACTCCTGAAGACCCAGGAAGGCAGCTTTCAACTCCAACATGTTGATGTGGGCTGCTTGTCCTGAGAGCTCCACACCTCCAAAGTCAGGAGCTCTTTCAGATGAGCATCCCAACCTTCCGAGGATGCGTCCAAGAACAGGAGAAGATCCGGAGGGGGCAAATGAAGAGGAACGCCCACCTTCAGGTTCTGGTCATCCAACCACCACAGAGTGACCTGGAGCTGAGAGAAGTCTCCTGCTGAGGACTAAAACTCCTTTAGTCTCCACTGCAGGGACCTAATATGAAGATGACCATGAGGGACCAGCTTCTCCAGAGAAGTCAAGAGGCCCACTGGTGAGCTGGTTGCTCCTTCTTCGAAAGGAAGGAACAAGCTATTAACCTGAACCTCTCTACCCTCTGGTCCAATGGGAAGACTCTTGACAAGGCTGTATCTATCACCATTCCCAGGTACAGAATCCTCTGGCTAGGAAGAAGATTGGACTTTTCCAGATTTATCATGATGCCTAGGTTGTAACAAAACTGGAGAAGACAGTCCCTGTTCTGAATCAGCCTTTCCGGAACTTACTAAGACCAACCAGTCGTCGAGATATCTCAACAGGCAAATCCCCTGAGCATGAGCCCACGTCGACACTAGGGTATAGACTCTTGTGAACACATGTGGAGTTGTTGTCAGTCCGAAGCAAAGGACCCTGAACTGGAACACTTGCTCCCCAAGACTGAAGCGGAGCAACTTCCTGGATGAAGGGTGAAAGTAGGCATCCTTAAAGTCTACAGTCAACATGAAGTCGTCGTCCCTTACAGCTGCTAAGACTGTCCGGGGCATCTCCATTCTGAACTTCATCTTCCTGACGAAAAGATTCAGAGTTGAGAGATCTATCACTGGTCTCCAATCGCCAGTGGCTTTTGGCACCAGGAAAACTCGACTGTAAAACCCCGGAGAAAGACGAACTACCTTTTCCACTGCCCCTTTGTCCATCATCTTCTTATTGGAGAGCTAAGTGCTTTGGAGAGCCTTAAATGTAAGTCAGGTGTAGGAGAAGTCGATCGGAGAGAGGAGGGAAGTCGAAAGGGAGCAGATACCCTACCCGAAGGACATCTACTACCCACGGTTCAGCTCTGTTCATCTGCCACATAGCCCAGTGGCTTGCCAGGCATCCCCCAACTGGTGGCAACAGGTGGGGAGTGGCACCCAATCTATCAATGTCCTCCCCTGTCTTTTCCCCTACTCCTCCTCCCCAGTTTCGAAGGACGAGATTGAAAGGGACTTTGCTGAGGCTGCTTCTTTGGTGCTGGAGTTGGCTGGGAAACCTTAGTTGAAGCCAAAGGTCTTGAAGACTTCCTGGGAGGAGACTGCCTATTCTGTCTTGGAGTGGAAGGGCGAGACTGAGATGGAGACTTAGCCGCTGCCTGTTGGACAAGACGATCATTAGTGTCAGCCCAATGTCTGACGATTGCAGCTTCCAGCTGTTCCGTAGGCAGGAGAAGCTGGGATCCTAGGATTTCTCCTTTCCGCAAGGATAGAAAAGAGTCTGCATCAACTGATTTAGCCTAGTTACTTTAGAGGGGGCTGCATCCCTTCTCATCAGTAGGAAGTTAGCCCATAAATTAGTATTCAACTGGCCTAGGAATGATATGGCCTTAGCACCAGATAACAGTAACCTGATGAAAGACGGACTTTCGAATGAAACTCTCGCAGAACGGAATGAAGAAATCATAGCTACTGCTGAAGACCATAACTCTAGCCATAAGACACTCTAAAAGGCAGAAGAGGCAGTTGACTCCAAGGTAGATGCTTCCTGAAAGGTTAAAGAAGGACTGTCAGCCCTAACCTGATCTACTGTTAACCCAGGCCTCAGGTGAATGACATCAGAGTTGAGCTGTCTACTCAACAGAGGTACGTGACTTGTTGAGTTATACTTCCTAAGACGAATCAGAGGAGGGGGAAGAAGCTTGAAAGATCTGTTGGAACACAAAAGAAGTTCTTACATCCTTCTTCAGTCCAAGTAAAGCTTCTATGCCTGTAGGAGTCATTGAAGAAGGAGCCTCAGACCTTTCAGAGAGATTGTTGAACTCACGAATGAGATCAATAACCTCCCTGCAGGAAGCAAGAAACTCTTGACTCTCCCTCTCCTCAGCTTCATGCATAGAAGGCTGATGCCCTGAGGTAGACAGAAGAGAAGGGTCCCAATCACTTAATGAATGTAGGCTATTCCTTGCCAACAAACAGTCACGTCCACTAGTGTAGGAACACTGCCGTGCGTCAGCTCTTGGACCAGAAGAGTCACGTACACAGACGCGCGAAGACGAATGACATACATGATTCCTTTCAGGAGAACGAGAAACCGAAGCACAAAACCTAGGCCTTGGCAAGTCATGTCCACAGACTCGGGAAGACGAACGATGTACGTCGGTCCTCCTAGGTGAACGAGACATGGAACATTTCAGCCTCTTGGGACCCGGAGAACCACAGTCACTATCAGATCCATGGCAGTCCTAGAAACGTGTCCGTGGTAAGCTAAACTTCTGTTCCCATAATCACAGATGTGGCTAGGAACACGTCTGCGGACGACACGATCAGGAGAGGAAACCCTAATCCTCCAAGGAGAACGTCTTGTAGGCCTCGGAACAACTGGACTTCTAACGGGGATCCACCACTTTCGACTTCTTAATCAGAGCCTTATCATCTTTCCGCCAAACTTGCATGGAACGAAGAGAAGAACGAATGACTGAAGCTGACTTCTGAGGGGTTGCAGAACAAAGAACACCATCCACAGGAACATAGACGGGACTACGTCTGAGTGCGCGAATTGGGGAGACACATCTGTGGGAAGAAACTGATGAAATAGTCCTTGGCTTCTCCAATGGCAAAGCAGCAAAGTCTTCAATCCTCCAACGTCTAACTCGACCACGAGTCAGGGGAAACGAAGATGACAATGATGACGAAGACGACGAAAAGTACGAAGAAGAAGAAGACAGAAGTATACGCCTTTTCCTGACAAAAGGACTGCCATACCTCTCTCGAAAAACAGAGTCCAATCTGTCCACCACAGCCTGAACAAAAGCCTCCAAGGGATCGCCAACTGCAAAAGATGACGTCACGGTAGCAGTCGGTCGTGACGTCACAGGAGCAGTCGGAGGAAATGACGTCGTGGATACCGTAGTCATGGGGAGAGACGACGCAGGGAGTGACGTTGTGGGAGCAGGAGTCTGACCCAGGGCCGACGAAATGCGACAACAGACCTAAGGAGGCCCAAATAGACGACATATTTTGAGTATCAGAATCTGAAACAAAGAAACAAGATGGTGCTGCCTCCTCTCTCCCTAAAGGGGGAAATATCCCCTCGCACGAGAGACGGGGCAGCATGATACATAAAATTACATTGACCAACTCCCAGTGCTTCCTAAGATAAATCAATGGAAGAAAAGGAAGGAGAAAAGGCATCAGTGGAAGATGAAGCAGATGGAATAGGTCAGGAAGAAGGGGGAGCAGAAGCATCCATTTGAGGAGGAGGAAATCCCTCCCAAGATGGAAGCTCCAACGTCCTTTTGTGTTCTTTCTTCTTGTAGAACTCCCCTTGCACAACAGGCCAGGAATGACAGATTGGTGATATTACAAAAATTAGAAAGACACCTGCTGCAAGAAGAATAGGAGTCTATCTCAAAAGAAGCCAGGAAGCGGGAATGTGGAAAACCCCGAATGCCAGGACACATGCATTGGCGCTCATGGGGCTTCTTAGGTTGATTAGTGGAAAGCACGATAACACCACGAAACACACACAGACACCCAAAAACACAACACAACCAGTGGGAAGGTATCACAGGCTTAGAACAAAAACTGGCTTGGGGAAAGGAGAGCAAAAGCGAATGTCCGCTCTCCAAGGTGGTTGAAGAAAGACTGAATGCGACACGAGATTCCAGCTGGGTCTCTGACCCACTTCCATCTCATCTGTGTATCAGATACCAGATGAAACAGATTCCTTGCATATACAGTTTTTGATTGTTTTTAAACTAGTTTCCAGCTGGTAGCAAAAGATTTATCCTAATGTTAAGACCAAAGGTTTGTTCTGCATATGAACAAGTAATTCTTGGATGTTACATCATTTCGTTAGGCCACACTTTGGCTTTCCAGGATGAGGTCCCTTAAAAAGAATGAAATGTCGTTCTTTGAAAGCGGTCTAGTCGGATTCTTGACGAAAAACCACAGGTTCCTTGCTGGTCCTCTAATTTTTTGGGTTCTATGGAGATAATATCTGAGAGCCCTCACGGGGCAAAGAGCTCTCTCCTCTTCTTTGGGACCCAGAATATCCAATAAAATTCTTTACTGAGAAAGAATGAGGCCAGAATTTAGAAGGGGTTTCGTTCTTTGCCATAAATCCCATGGTTAGCGAGCAAATTGCGTCACCTTTGGAAATACCAACATTTTTGTCTGTTGCATGAAGTTTGCTAATCCTTTTTGCAGTCGCTAAGACCACAAGAAATATTGTCTTCCTGGTTGGATGTCTAAGAGAAGACAAGCGAAGGGGCTCAAACCATGAGCCTGTGACCCACTTGAGAACTACATCCAGACTCCATGCGACTGTGTGTTCTCTCTTAGGTCCAGAAGAGTCAAAGGACTTAACGTGGTTAGAAATGTCTTCATTTGAGGCAATGTCTAACCCTCTATGGTGGAAGACGGAACTAAGCATACACCTATAACCTCTTATCGTCAAAGAGGATAGGCCCCTGGAAGATTTCAGATAAAGCAGGAAGTCTGCTATCTGATTTAAAGATGTCTTAGAAGATGAGATATTATTTCTTCTGCACCGTTTAGCCTAGTATACTTGCAAAAACCCTTCCCTCACAGGAGTTTGTAGACAGACAAAACCCTGTCAGAGCCAGAGTGGATAAGTTTTGATGAAACTTCCTGAAGTGGGGCTGTCTGAGAGGCCCTGGTATCGTAGGAAGGAGTTTCGGGAAGTCCACAAGAAGAGCCAGAAGGTCTGCAAACCACTCTTCCTGTGGCCAGAAGGGTGCTATCAAGGTCATTTTGACATTCAAGTACCTCCCTTATCATACTGAAAGGAGGGAAGGAGTATAGATCCAGATTGGACCAATCCTGCAGAAGGGCATCTATTGCCCATGCATGAGGGTCCAGAAATGGGGAGCAATAAAGAGGAAGACGGTGGTTTTTGGAATTCGCAAAGAGATCCAAAGCTTCCACAGGTCGTTACAGATCCGATGGTCCAGGGTCCATTCTGCCGGGAGAAATTGTTGTTTTTGGCTTAACCCGTACGCCAAGAAATTCAATTTGCATTGTATGAAACGAGTGACCAGTTTCATCCTGTTCTGGTCTGCCCAAATCAGGAGTGACCTCGCTGTCTCGAACAAGGAGGAGTGAGTTCCTTCTTGTCGACTGATGTATGCTAGGGCAGCAGTGTTGTCTGAGTGTACTGTTACAACTTTGTCGCAGACGTCTTCCTTGAAGTGTAACAGTCCTAAATGAACTGCTCCAAGCTCCTTGTTGTTGAAGTGAAAAAGTCTCTCCTCTAGAGAGCAAAAACCTGAAATTTCTGTCTCTTAGATGGGCTCCCCAACCTATGTCCGTGTCAGAGAAGAAGTCTAGAACTGGGTTCAATGGGAGAAGAGACTTCCCTTCTGCATACCTGTCTGCGGACTGCCACCACCGCAGATCCTCTTTAATCTCTTCCATTACTGGAAAGACGTACATGTCCGGGTAAATTTTTCGGTCCCAGTTGATTTTGAGAAAAAATTGAAGGACTCTCATGTGTAATCTCCCTAACCTGATGAACTGTTCTATCGACGACAGAGTACCCAGTAGGCTCATCCAATCTTTGGCTGAACAGGTCTGGATTGAAAGGAAGTGGCTGACTATTTTCAGGCATGACTCTATTCTCCTGTCGGACGGAAAAGCCCGAAAACTCTGAATCATCTGAGAGAGATTCAGCTGGGATTTTGGTAGGTTTATCAGTAAGCCTAGTTCCTGAGTTAAAAGAAGGGTCCTCTGAAGGTCCTCCATGCATTGATCTTTTGTGGGTGAACAAATTAGCCAACTGTCTAGATAAAGAAGAATGATGACTCCCACTAGATGAAGCCATTTGGCCAGCGGGGCAAGAACTCTGGTGAAGACTTGTGGGGCCGTCAAAAGACAGAAACACAGGGATCAGAACTGGAAAACTTTGTTCTTGAAAACAAACTGCAGATACTTTCTCAATGAAGAGTGAATGGGGATGTGAAAGTAAGCATCTTGCATGTCTAAGGAGATCATTCAATCTCTCTGATGAATGGATGAAAGAACAGAACGATCCGTTTTCATTTTGAACACTGTCTTTTTGACGAAGACATTCAGTACACTTACGTCAAGGACCGGTCTCCATCCCCCTGTTGACTTGGGGACTACAAAGAACCGACTGTAAAAGCCCATCAAACTGACATCCTCGACTATTTCTATCGGCCCTTTTTTGAGAAGCAATGAAACCTCCTCTAAGAGGGCCGAAAACTTCTCAGAACCAGCCGAGTAGGCCATTAATGTGACCAGTGTGTTGACTAATGGTGGCCTCTCTTTGAAGGGGATTGAGTATCCCTCCTTCAAGACTTCTCCTATCCATGGTTCTGCCCCTCATGCACTCCATTTCTCCCAAAAGAGGAGTCTGGCACCCACGGGTGCATGGAGGACTGTCTCTTCACTTCCGAGCTGCAGGTTTTGAAGAGGACTTCTTAATTGCTCGGGAAATGAAGTGAACAGTGGCCCAAGATCTACAGACTGATCGCTGTCTACCTCCTTGAAAGGGCTGTCTCTGAATAGGAGAGGCTGACTTGGTATAGAGGAGAGAGAGAGAGAGAGAGAGAGAGAGAGAGAGAGAGAGAGAGAGAGAGAGAGAGAGAGAGAGAGAGAGAGAGAGAGAGAGTAATTATCGTTAGTGAGTGCTTCGGTTGTTGGAAGAGGGATGAGGTCGTTAGTTTGTTTACGGCGCTGTCTGTCTGTGGAATATATATGTGAGGATTTTTCGGTTTTGAAGGCAGTCTTGAGTCAGAGCTAGTGCTGGTCTGTCGTTTGGTTTTGGACAGTTTTTTTGTGTGCTTTTTTTGAGTTGTTGGTTTTCCTTGTTAGTGTGCTGTTCTTGTTGCTGTATGTTCGTGAGTCGTGTGTTTTCCTGTTTTGGTTGGGTTTGTGTTGTTTTGTGTGCTGTGTTGGCGACCGTGGACGCCTTACTCCATCTTCCAGCAACCGAGGACCAGGGTGAGTGTTGTGTACTGTTTTTGTGTTTTAAAATCCCGCCATAATATTTGGCGCTGAACGTGGGGCAGCTGGTGGGGCAGCTGCAATTGAGATTAGTGGCTAGTAGTGTGACTGGAGGGAATGGAAGAGGAACTGGGGAGGTTGAGAGAGGAGTTGCGGCTGGCAAGAGAGGAGAATGAGAGGCTGAGGGGTGAGAATGAGGAGTTGAGGAGTCAGTTGGAGGAGATGGGGAATGCTAAGGAGTGCGAAAGAAGAAATGAAAGGGGAGATGAAAGAGTCAGAAGAGAGGATGGATAAAAAGTTGGAGGGAATGATGAAAGGTGTGGAAGGAGATGGTGAAAGGTATGTTCAAGGGTGTTTTTGGAGAAGGGGCTGTTGGAGGCAGGTTCTCTGGAATGTGTGAAGGGGCAAGAGAGAAAGAAAAGGAGGAAGAAGTGAATGAAAGCGTGAGTGATGAAAGTGATATGGGAATAGGAAGTAAGAAACGAGGAATGAGAGGCAGGGTAAGGAAAAGGGGAATGAAAAGCAAGGGAAGGAACAGAGGGAAAGTAAGGATAAGTCAGGGGAAGGAAAAGGAAGAAGGGAAAGGAAAGGAAATTGGTAAGAAGGGTAAGGAAGTGGGAAAGGCAGGAAAGGAGGGAGAGGGTGAAGGCAGTAGTGATAGTGAGGTGGATGGAGGTGAGTGGATAAAAGTGGATAAAAAGAGGGGAAGAAGAGTGTAATGAGTAAGATGAATGTAAGTGCGGAAGTTGACTCTTTGTATTCGGAAGAGGGTATGAAAGGACAGAGTGAAAGTAGCGAAAGTGGGAGTGAAAGTGAGAAAGAAGTGAGAAAGGCTATGTATGTGAGGGAGGTACCGGTGTGAAAAGTATAATGAGTATGGAAGTAGGGATGTGCATGATTTCTTTAGGGAGTATGAAAGGTTTTGTCAGGATAAGTATGGGAAAGTAAGAGAGTGTGGGCACGAGAATTAGGATAATATTTGACTGGGTTTTTTGCTTGATATGTATAGGGTTATTATGAGTGTGAGAGATGTTGAGTATGACAAGGTGAAAGCTAGACTAGTTGAGCAACGAGGCGTATGAAAGTGAGTGTTAAGTATAAGAGGAAGAATGAATTTGATGAGGCTAGAATGAAAGCTGGGGAAACCTTGTCACTGTATGCTTGTAGGCTGGAGGCGTTGGCAAGGAAGAAGTTTGGGGATGATGGGATAGATGAATGTAAGGAGTTAGTACGGAAGTTGTTAGGGACAGTGCCAGATGGAGTTAGAGAATTTGTGAACTTGAAGCGGAAGGAGAAGAAAAGATGGACGAATGAAAGGTTGACTTGGGGAGAAATTTTGGAAATTGTAGAAGATTATGAGCTTGACAGGGTTATAAAAGAGGGCAGAAGTGTAAGTGTAAGGGCTGGGGTAGATGAGAGAGTACCAGAGTTTGGAAGCTTTAGGGATGCAGTGTTGAGGGGCCCAATGAGAATGGCCGATAGTGTAATAGATAGGAGTGTAAGAGCA